>NC_056737.1:1590281299-1590558799 GCF_019279795.1 Protopterus annectens
TTGCTTAGTAATGAAGGTTTTGTTTTTTAGGCATAGGGGCCTGAGCATGTGGCCTGGGTGTCGGTTTTTTAGATATGGATCGAAATTTTGCCTTAGTAATGAAGGATGTGTCTATTTAATATGCAAGTCTGTAGGCCTGAATACACCCTCAGAAGCCAGTGCCTGCACAGCGGCTCCTGACCCATCCAAGGTAGAGACATCCGTGGGTTCCATAGTTGAAGTATCTCGTGGCATACTGGACTCAGAAGAGGCCTGCGAATCAGAAGTAGCGGGTATCAGGGGCTGCAAAAACGCCTCACTGAGTACCAGCGAACTGGCTTAGGAGAAGCGTCGTCGGCAGTTTTGGACCTCGGCGGCCTGTTGTCTTTATCTTTGCATTTTTTTCAGAATCTCGGAAGTCGGATGGCTAACCGACGACATTTCTGGATAATTACACAGAGAACCGAAATATTTAGAGGCAAAAATATACAGACGACAGATAGTGCGCTGATTAAATAAAGCACAAAACCGACAGCAAGGTATGTCATGGTCAGGGCCTAGGCAAGGAATACAGTACGAATAAAAATCTTTATGAGGTATTTGCTTTCCACAAGTAATGCAATTATTAACTTTTACTGACATCGGTAAGGAGCAAGAAAAAGGTTCCCCAACGGGGTACTTAGCTTTAAGTGGAAGACTTCAGTTCTGAAACTCGAAAACTAAAATTTCAGTCGTCGGCCGACCGGCACTTGCGAACTGCTTCTGCTTTGGGCACCACAGGGCAAGAAAGACTGACGTAATGGCGTTGGCTGCATGTTTTATACCCCTGATGGCCTAACATCATGGAAGAAGGGATATCAACCGACGCAGGACCCAAGTCTTTGTTAATCAGGCCGACTGAGGGCAACCTGCTAGCAGATTACCCAAATGTAATGACTGCAACAGTGAAACACAAAGAACATTCAGGCCTCCTTTCAGGAGCACTGGTAGGGTCTGTTAGAGAAGGAAACTCTAGACCCTTGGTTTTGCAGGCCTCCCTCGACCACATGGGCAGCATCTTTCACTTGAGTTCCCCCCCTGCCACTGGGAGAACTATTTCTATGTGGATCTTGGAAAGGACCCTCAGACTTTCTGAATCACATCTTTAGACCACCTTGTTGGTTCCTAGAGAAGGTTCTTTGAGGCATTGAAAAAATGCACTCTCACTGCAGAGAGGGTCTTTCCATCTTGCTCACACCTGGAGAGTGTGTCCTTTACCTTAGGGCCAAACAACAAACTGCTGTCGAAAGGTGAACTGATGAATAAGAACTTTAAGAGCTCTGCAATATCACACGCGCATCCAGACAAGCATAGTACAGTTGTGTACACTTACCATAAATGTAGATGTTCGTGTGTATTCACTGTTGCAGTCATTACATTTGGGTAATCCTGCTGGCAGGTTGCCCTCAGTCGGCCTGAATTCCAAAGTCTTGGGTCCTGCATCGGCTGTCGTCGCCCGTTCCCTGATGTCAGGTCGTCAGGGGTATAAAAGAAACTAAGTCTGTATCACCAAAAGAAGAAACTGCACGTTGTATCCAGCTGCCCAAATAAATAATCTTGCAAGCACGAGAAAATACCGTACTATTTATTGCAAAAAACAAGAAATCACATAAAGCGCTTTTCATCAGGCTACATATCCCAACTTCTTCAGATATTTATACAGCATAAACCATAGACTATATAGGAAGTGAAAAATCAGCTGGTTCCTGAACCAAACAGAAATCAGTTACTTTTAAAGTGGCACTCACCCTCATTCATTACCTAAAATATAGCTAAAGCAGCTCTCATCTACGCATTATTTTAAAACAATATTTCAGAATTGTAAATAAATAGTATAAAAGGACGTAAAACCAATGTTTGTCTATTGTAAAATGTTAAAACAATTGGTGTTAAATTTAAAATTATTTTTATATTCAAATGAAACAAGATTTAAAAACACATAAATAAAACCAGCAAACCTAACCTTAAGGAGCTAAAGATCAAATACATTCCAAGACAATGGTATATATAAAAAGCATTTTAAGTACAGTATGATAATCAATTCCTAACCAAATTTTTAAGTTGTAATATGCACTTAATTGAATACATTTCGTTAATACTGGGAGGGTAACATGCAAAAGTCTGTAATTGCCAACTCATTTCTAATTTCTCTAAAAGTAAGGACAAAGGACCTCCTCTATGGTCATAAGCAATACAATCTATCGCCCTAAAAGTAAACCCATGGGTGGGTGCTTTCATGGTGTGTCTGGCCAACGCATTCTCTGACTTGTTGGACCTAATAGCCTGTGTGTGTTCATAAACTCTGTCCCTAAGCCTTCTATCAGTTTTTCCAATGTAGAAGGCAGGACAGGTATGACACTTAGCCAGGTATACTACTCCTTTGGAGTTGCAATCAAATTTGTACTTAGTATTGTATTTAAAACCTCCTATGCTAAATTTCATTCCCTGCTCCATATATTTACAATAAGAGCATGACAAACACTTGTTCATACCTGCATGTTTGAGTGTACAGGAGTCCGAATACTGAATTTCCACTAGGTTCTTTAATTTTTTTCCTTTTTTATAAACTATTTTGGGAAAGTCAATAGGGCCTCCTGGCAGTTGTGTGTCCATGTTTATCAAGTCCCAATTTTTCTTTAAAATATCTATAAAGTCATAACTGTTTATACAATACGTAATAATAAACCTATTTTCATTTAATGTCCCATCCTGTGGTGTACAACTGTTTGTTTCTAAACTGTGGTTCCTTGATAGTATTGCTTTGTAAAAGCCCACTTCTCTTATTTTTCACTTCCTGACAAATTTCTTGTAGAAGCGAAATAGGGTAACCTCTCTTTTTAAACATATCCATTAGTGTTGAGCATTCTTCAATAAACTCATCATCATCCGTAACCATTCGAGCTGCCCTTACAAATTGGCCCTTAACAACCGAACATATTTGGTGGGCCGGGTGGCAACTACTGTAATGAAGAAATGCATTAGAATATGTTTCCTTTCTATAAATCCTAGCTTTAAAACATTGGTTTTGTCTGTCCTTACTTAAATTCAACATCTAAATAAGCAATTCTAACCTGTGAAAAATTGTGTGAATTTTAAAAATGTACTAGTGTTAAGTAAGTTAAAAAATTATAAGCCTCCTGTTGGTCACCCTGAAACATGATAAATATATCATCCAGGAAACGTATATAATATTTGACCTTACTTGTGTATGTACTTGTACCAAAAACATGTTCATGTTCCCAATAGGCCATTACTAAGTTTGCAAATGTACTACCACATGGGGAGCCCATCGCCACTCCTATTTTTTGTAAATAGTGTCTGTTACCAAAATGATATAATTGTTAGAAAGAACTGTATCCAATAGTTCAGCCATCAATTTTATTTCATTCTGGAGGGCTCCCATACCATGTAGTAACAAACTCACCCATTCAATTCCCTCCATATGGGGAATTGATGAATACAAGTCTTTCACATCTATTGTGAGAAAGTTTAAATCATCTTGGTATTGTAAGTGGTTTATTTTATCTAAAAATGTCCAAGAGTCTTTACAAATATGCTTTTTTTAACCACATATTTCGTTAAAGTGTGGTCAATAAACTTAGCGCAAGCATAAGTAATACTTGCTTTGGCATCAACCAATGGCCTCATGGGTGGGTTGTTTATGCATTTATGTGCTTTTGGTACTCTGAAAATAGTAGGTGTCTTTGGGGCTGACATATGTAGGTAATTTGCTACAGTCATATCTATCCTTGCTTCAATGAATAATTCATCAAAACATGCCCTAACTTTTCTATAAGCTATATTTAATTTGTTCTTTGATACCTCCTCGTAAGTGTCACTTTCTAAAATGGTCTGAATTTTATTGTTGTAATCATCCAAGTTAAAAATACTTCGGTTGTTAAGGGCCAATTTGTAAGGGCAGCTCGAATGGTTACGGATGATAATGAGTTTATTGAAGAATGCTTAACACTAATGGATATGTTTAAAAAGAGAGGTTACCCTATTTCGCTTCTACAAGAAATCTGTCAGGAAGTGAAAAATAAAAGAGAAGTGGGCTTTTACAAAGCAATACTATCAAGGAACCACAGTTTAGAAACAAACATTTGCACACCACAGGATGGGACATTAAATGAAAATACGCTTATTATTCCATATTGTATAGACAGTTATGACTTTATAGATATTTTAAAGAAAAATTGGGACTTGATAAACATGGTCACACAACTGCCAGGAGGCCCTATTGACTTTCCCAAAATAGTTTATAGAAAAGGAAAAAATTTAAAGAACCTAGTGGAAATTCAATATTCGGACTCCTGTACACTCAAACATGCAGGTATGAACAAGTGTTTGTCATGCCATTATTGTAAATATATGGAGCAGGGAACGAAATTTAGCATAAGAGGTTTTAAATGCAATACTAAGTACAAATTTGATTGCAGCTCCAAGGGAGTAGTATACCTGGCTAAGTGTCATACCTGTCCTGCCTTCTACATTGGAAAAACTGATAGAAGGCTTAGGGACAGGGTTTATGAACACACATACACTATTAGGTCTAATAAGTCAGAGAAAGCGTTGGCCAGACACACCATGAAAGCACCCACCCATGGGTTTACTTTTATGACTATAGATTGTATTGCTTATGACCATAGAGGAGGTCCTTTGTCCTTACTTTTAGAGAAATTAGAATTGAGTTGGCAATTACACACTTTTGCATGTTACCTCCCGGTGTTAACGAAATGTATTCAATTAAGTGCTTATTACAACTTAAAAATTTGGTTAGGAATTGATTATCATACTGTACTTAAAATGCTTTTTATATATACCACTGTCTTGGAATGTATTTGATCTTTAGCTCCTTAAGGTTAGGTTTGCTGGTTTATTTATGTGTTTTTAAGTCTTGTTTCATCTAAATATAAAAATTACTTTAAATTTAACACCAATTGTATTAACATTTTACAATAGACAAACATTGGTTTTACGTCCTTTTATACTATTTATTTACAATTCTGAAATATTGTTTTAAAATAATGCGTAGATGAGAGCTGTTTTAGCTATATTTTAGGTAATGAATGAGGGTGAGTGCCACTTTAAGAGTAACTGATTCCGGTTTGTTTCAGGAACCAGCTGATTTTCCATTTCCTATATAGTCTATGGTTTATGTTGTATAAATATCTGAAGAAGTTGGGATATGTAGCCTGACGAAAAGCGCTTTATGTGATTTCTTGTTTTTTGCAATAAATAGTACAGTATTTGCTCATGCTTGCAAGATTATTTATTTGGGCAGCTGGATACAACGTGCAGTTTCTTCTTTTGGTGATACGGACTTAGTTTGTGGCTGTGTTTTAGGGGTATAAAAGAAGCAGCCGAAGCCATTTGCTTTAGTTTTTCTTGCCCCAGATGATGTCAGGTGTCCCATAAAAGGGTAGTCAAAATTTATATATATATATACACACATACATATATATATATATACATATATATATATATATATATAAAATAACATGCAGCAATATAAACTTTACCTTCATCCACAAGCAAATACACCACATAGGTTGTATAAATCAGAGAAGGAAAGATAGGTTCCATCAGAAGAAAAGTGGGGACAGCGGGTGGGTAACCTGGACTGCAACAGTGAATAAACTGTACACAACTGTACTATGTTCTTCGCGTTTCACTGTTGCAGTCATTACATTTGGGTAGATTCCAAAGCTATGGTTGGGAGGCTGGAGCTAAATAGCATTAGGGGCGGCTATGAGACCCTGCAGAACTGCAGTGGCAAAGCCTGCCCTGGATTTAGAGTAGAGTGGCAGATGATAGTGCTTTGTAAAGGTGTGCACTGAACTCCAGGTAGCTGCCTCTAAAATGTCCTTGGTTGGTACTCCCCTGAGAAAGGCTGCTGAAGTGGCTGCAGCTCTGGTGGAATGTGGCCTAATGCCCTTAGGCACTGGCTTGCCATGGTATAAGTAGCAGAAACAAATACAGTGGCCTATCCACTTTGAAATAGTCTGCTTTGAGATGGTCTTTCCTTGTGATCCTGCAGCATATGCCACTAGTAATTGCTCTGTCTTTCTGAAAACTTTGGTTCTGTACAAGTAGAATTTAAGCTGTCTGTGTACGTCCAAAGAATGCAGAATTCTCTCTCCCTTGTTCTGTGGATTTGGATAAAAAGTTGGCAGATGAATGGTTTGGTTAAGAGCCACACTGGACACTACTTTAGGCATAAATATTGGGTTTGTCCTCAGGGAGACCCTGTCCGGATAAAAAATGATAAAAGGTTCCACAGCCATGAGTGCCTGTAGCTCTGAAACTCGTCTTGTAGAAGTTATTGCTAGCAGCAGAGCTGCTTTCCAAGATAAAACTTTATATCAGCAGTAGCAGCCAGCTCAAAAGAAGGCAGGGTGAGTTTTTCCAAGACATAGTTGAGGTCCCATGCAGGCATTGGTGATCTCCTTGGAGGCCTTACATTTTTGGCTCCTCTGAGGTACTGTTTTAATAAAGGATGAGAAAAGATTGGTGGCTCTGCATTGTAATGAGCCAAAATGACAGTGGCATGAATTTTAATAGATGGGAAAGATAGGCCTTTGTCCAGCATCTCAGTTAAGTATTGTAAACTCTGAGGAATATTTGGCACAGCTGTATCTGTTCCTTGTGCCTGGTTCCAAGCACAGAATCTCTTCCACTTTCCAGCATAAGATTTTCTAGTTCTAGGCCTTCTGGCTTCCAAAATGACATCCATCACGGCTTTGCTGAGAGGTGTGTTTTGTATAACTACATTATCCGCCATGCTGCCAGGTTTAAAGTCCTGAGCTGGCTGTGCAGGATCTGATTGCTTTGCTGGGACAGTAGATGCGGTACTTGAGGTAGGGTCCAAGCTGGGCATTGAGACAAGCTCCTTAATATTGGGTACCAGTGCTGGCGGGGCCAGTCTGGAGCAATCGGTATCATCTTTGGCTTCTCCTGTCTGACCTTTAGGAGTACCTTGGGGAGGACAGGCAGAGGGAGAAAGGCATATACTGATAGGTTTTTCCAGCTGAAGGATAGGGTGTCCACTTTTCATGCTTGTCTGTGATAAATCCTTGTGCAGAATGTCTTTAGTTGGTAGTTGTGAGGGGAGGCAAACAGATCTATGTCCGGGCATCCCCATTTCCTTGTTATGCTGAAGATTTGTGGATCCAGCTGCCATTCATGTGGAGCCATGAGGTTTCTGCTTAGTCTGCCAGAGTATTTTTCCTTCCTGGCAGGAATTGTGCCTGCAGATGTACTTGGTAAGTCAATGCTGTGTCCCACAAAGTCATGGCTAGTCTGCAAAGGGGGTAAGAATGGGTGCCCCCCTGCTTGTTTATATACCACATGACCGTGGTGTTGTCTGTCTTTATCAGTAGTTGTCCTGGATGAAGTAGGTCCTTGAAGGCTGTCAGGGCATTTTGAACAGCTAGCATCTCTTTTAGATTGATATGTAGATGCATTTGGTTTGAGGTCCATGTTCCCTGAATGCATCTTCCTGCTACGTGGGCCCCCCAGGCATAATCTGACGCATCCGTTGTTAGTGTCTGCCTGGCTGGGGGTAATGTGAATGGCTGTCCCTTGTTTTGGTGACAAGCCTTTGCCCACCATCGAAAATCCTGTTGCAGGCAGGGTATGAGAGAAATTATAGTTTCCAGGCTGTGACAATGTTGAGTCCAAACACTTTTTAGGTACCATTGAAGTTTCCTCATATGCAGTCTTGCATATGGAGTTAGTAGGATGCAGGATGCCATGTAGCCCAAAGCCCGCAGATTTTTTCTTGCAGATAACTGGGCCATTGTTGCTAACATTTTGAAATAGGTAGTCAGTTGCCTTTGTTCGTCTAACGTGAGATAAGCCATCTGGGCAGTTGTATTTAAGCTTGCGCCCAGGAATATTATCTCTTGAGAGGGTACTAGTTTTGATTTCTTTTCGTTGTCTGTGTACCCTAGGCATGTTAGAAGTTTTTTCACAAACGCCAGATGCTGTAGAGGGATGCCCTTGTTCTTTGCTTGAATTAGACAGTCGTCCAAGTAAGGATATATTTGTATTCCTCTTTGTCTGCAGAATGCAATTACTGGTGCCTGACACTTTGTAAAGACCCTGGGCGCAGTAGATAAGCCAAAGGGCAGTGCAGAGAATTGGGAATGCATTGAGCCAGCCTTGAATCTGAGGTATCTTCTGCATATTTTTCTGATTGGGACATGCGGGTATGCCTCTTTTAGGTCTAAAGTTACAAGCCAAGTGTTCTTGCCCAGCATGGGCAGAAGCCGCTGCAAAGTTAACATTTTGAACTTTGGTATATCCAGGAATGTATTTAGAATCGATAGGTCCAGTATTGGCCTCCAGGCCTTGTCCTTTCTGGGTACCAAGAACAGTCTTGAGTAAAATCCTTGTCCCCACTCTTGCTCTGGTACTTGTTGAATGGCCCTCATGTCCATCAGGGATGAGACTTGTTTTTGTGCCTCTGCCCACTGATTTTTTGGCTGATCTGGCCAGCTGTTTGCCTTTGGCAGGGAATGGAAATGGAACTTGTACCCTTGTAACACGATATTTAGAACCCACTTGTCCTTGGTTATAATGAGCCAATTTTGTGAAAAAAGTGCTAATTTTCCCCCTAAGGGTGCTGCCAAGAAATAAGTGCTTGGTGCAGGCAGGGGGAAGTCATTGGGACTGTTTCCTGTAAGGTTGTGATTTGTCTTCTCCACATTTGGAGGTAGAAGCACCCCATTGCTTTGACCTGTATGAACCTTGCACCTGGGATCTGCCTCTAGGGCGCCTGGGTCTGCCCCTTTGAGGTCTGTCAGACACAGGAAAGGACCAATTCTTTGTTGGCCAGTGTCTACTAAACCTAGGAGGCTGTACTTGTAAGAAATCTTTGACCGTTTGCATAGATTTAGCCTTGTCCTCCATTTTCTTTAACACCTCTTCTGCCTTAACACCAAACAAAGTATCATGCTGTAAAGGTGCATCTAATAATTTAACTTAACATGATCAGGCAGATTTTGTTCCTTTAACCAAGCATGCCTTCTAATTACAGAACCTGTAAATGCGGCCCTGCAGGAGGCCTCTAAAGAATCAAAACCGGATTGCAAAATATGCTTTCCAACTTGTTCAGCTGCATGCAATATATCCTGCAGTTCCTTGTTTTCTGCACATTCAGAGTTTAACAACATTTTCTGTTTAAGCAATGCCATGACATGTTGCTGATATTTGAGCACATGAAACTGGCAGTTTAAGGCCCTTATAGCCAAGGTAGCAGATGTGTAAACCTTTTTTCCCCCCATCTATCCAGTGCCCTAGAATCCCTGTCAGAAGAGGTAGGGTTTTTTGCTGCGGAAGCCTTAACTCTCTTGGGACAGTAAGAAATAGTTTCTGGATCTGCAGCAGGGTTTTTAAAAAGGAATTTATGTGAGTCAGGAACCCTGTAATACCTGTCAGGCTTAACAGGAGCTGGAGGTAAGGAGTCAGGGGTAAGGCTAGACTCTGAAAACACAATCCACAATGTCTAACACAGGAGGGATGGCTAGTGGCTTGTGATGAGGTAGTAACAAGAAATCCCTGAGCCTCTTTTTAAACTCTGAAAAATCTTGGCTCTCCCAGTGGAAATGCTCCCTCATGGTATGTAAGGTTTCCCCAAAAGAATAATCCTCAGGAGGAGAAGCTGAAGGAATGGATTCTTCAGCATCAGAATCCTCATAGGGGGGAAAAGAATATTCCTGATCAGAAAAGGAATCAGAAGAAATGGAAACCTGATCTGAAGATTCATAGTCAGTCTCTTGCCTAGGCCTCTTATCTGGAGGGGGATGGGAACCTTTGATCAAGGTAATCAAGTCTTCGGCTATTTTGAGCATCTGTTTTTTGGGCATGGAGGCCTGTCCACGTTGCTCTAGAGTTTGCTTCTTTGCCTTTGAAGTTGCTTTAGTCTTTGTAGCCAGTTTAATGTATAGATGTTTGGGTCTGAATACACCTTCAGAAGCCGGTCATGCTCAGAGGCTCCGGACCCATCTGAAGGATTAGTGTCCGAGGCTCCAATAACTTGAGTTTCCAGCAGCATGGCCGACTCCACGTGGGAGTTGGTAGCAGCCTGCGACTCTAAAGTAGTGGTCGTCAGGGTCTGCGAAAGCGCCTCACTGAGAACCTGCGAACCGGCGACTGGCTTAGGAGAAGCTTCGTCATCGGTTTTGGGCCTCGGCTGTCTTTCTTTTTCTTTGCATTTTTTGTGAACTCCGGTAGTCGGATGGCTTTCCAACGACATTTCTGGATAATTAAATCTGCGTCCAAAGTAGTTTAAAGCAAAATCATACTGACATTTAATAGTGCGTTGGTTAAATCTAGCACAAAACAGACAACCCAGAAAATTATGATCAGGGCCCTAGGCAAGGAATACAGTAAGAATGAAAGTCCTTATGAGGTATTTGCTTCCCACAAGAAATACAATTATTAACTTTTTCTGACATTGGTTCTGGAGCAAGAAAAAGTTTCTAGCGGGTGCCAGCTTTATAGAAGACTTCGGATCTGAAATTCGAACTCGAAAATCTCAGGAGTCGGCCGACCGGCACTAACGAACTGCTTCTGCTTCGGGTACCGCGCGACAAGAAAGACTAAAGAAAATAGCATTGGCAGTTTCTTTTATACCCCTGACGACCTGACATCAGGGAAGGGCGACGACAGCCGACGCAGGACCCAAGACTTTGGAATTCAGGCCGACTGAGGGCAACCTGCCAGCAGAATTACCCAAATGTAATGACTGCAACAGTGAAACACGAAGAACATCTTGATGGAAATGCCCGAAACCGCCTCCCCTGAGGTACATTCAGCTGCATGGGAGATAAGCCTCATGGATGAATTAGAAATGGATTGCAGGGTTGCCAACTGCGAGGCCCCAAAATCTGAGTCTCAGCAGCAGTGGTCCCAGAAATGGATTCTGGCAGTTCCTTTATCAAGTCCCTTTATAGTTTTGTAAAGTATGCCAAATAGTTCAGCGAGCTAAGGGCAAAGGTCAGTAAAGCATACACATGCTTCTTAATTCTGTTCAACGCCTTAGACTCCCTGTTAGGGGGATGGACAATGGAACTCTGCTCCACAAGTTCCTTCTTGGTGGCTGTGCCAGGCCATAGCAACTAACGGGCACTCCTCCCTTGCTCCAAAATTCCCTTACTACAGGTGGTAATAGAATCTGATCAGATCTTTTGAGGACTGGCTCAGCTGTGTCTGGCTCCTTCCATGCCCACCTACAGATCAAGGCAGAGCTTCTTGGTGGACACAGTTACCCAAGAGGTAGACGGGCCAGACCCAAAGGCCTCCAGGAATACTCATTCTTCTGGAGAAGGCTTATCGGTAGACCAACCACCCCTCTGCTTAAGAATCTCAAGAATGTCTCCGAATGAGATGTCTTCAGGTGGTGATCTTGGGGACCCTTCCCCTTCATCAAAATCAGTATCTTCGGTGACAGACTCCTGAGGCGAGTTCAAGTGCCTCCTCTTGCAATTCCTTTTCCTAGGGACTTCTTCAGAGGAGTGTTCTGGAGAAATGTTGGAAGAGATAGTAATACCCTGCTGGCTAACCTGGAGACTTTGAGCTGGCTGTCCCTGTGGTGTAGAATGATGGGGGGTTCAATGAGCAGAGACACACACAGGATTCAGAGGGAAGATACAAGAGGGTAGGAACAGTCTGTCCTGCAGAAACAGAGAACACACTCTACACCACCTCAAAGGCAGAATGCTTCAGAGAAAGGAAGCCAATGGAGCAGAGAAGCCATGCTTCTGTTCCATCAGCTCCCCCAGCCCCGATGGCAGTCCACCCAAGACGGAGGTTGGAGCCGAGCTGTCCAATGCCAAGGCTCCAAGGGGAAGAGACAGCTTCAAAAACTTCAGAGTTGACACTACTGCTATGGATCCATCAGGGACGTTTTGGCTCAGAGAGTCATCTGGCTCAAAAACAGGTGGAGGTGCTGCACTCAGAGATAGCCTCAGAGCCGAAGATACTAACATCTTCAGATCCGATCCAGATGGTTCCAGAAGACTGGGATCCAAGGCCTCCAAAATGATGGGTCGGATTAGAGAAGAAGCAGAGATTGATGGAGTTTTACAAACAAGGGCTTCCTGACCCAAAGGGGTAGGAGCTGTGAGAACTCCCATTTGTATCTGTGCTGACAGAAATTTCCTCATCATTCTGTCCACATCAACCTTGGTCAGATTTCTGGAAGAATGAGAAGAAGTTACCGATGGGGACCTAGGGTGCCTGCGGGACTCAAGTTATGGGGAAGGTATTCTAGAGGGTACCGGGTCTAGAGGGGGAATACCTGGCAAAGGCTTCAGATCTTAAGAGCTAAGATCCGAGGAAGCTGTTTTTGACTCAGACGTCAGCATAGTCTTCAGATCTGACTTGCATTTTTTCTGTGGTGGTCCCTTGGTAGGATCCAACAAAACGCCTCAAAGACTTAGTTGAAGGCTCCTTAATCTTAGGTTTGGGGGGGGGGTTGAGCCTCTGAAAAAGAAGAAGGTAACAATCCTTTCAGTTTTAATTTATTTTTTTCTATTCGTGCTTGTTCATGGGTTGAAGGCCTTGCAGATGAAACTCTACCTGTAAATGGTCTGGCCCCAAACAGTAGATGCATAAAGCATGTGCATCGGAAAGAAGTGACTTGTGCTCACATTTCTGGCCCTTTTTAAAGCCACATTTTGAAATAATATAAGAAAAATAGTGGAAAGATTTTTTTTTTTTTTTTTTAACTAACATACAACTAGCAAAAGGAAAAATACCAGCAATGGTAACCAGAACTACACTAAAAATGTGTCAGAGAGAAAGGGGAGAAGAGCTTACCAATTATGGTTAGAGGATTACACCAAAGTGTAAAAAGGGAGGAATTAGTGGTAGGAAATAAGAAAAAATTTAGACTTTATAGGGAACAATTAAAGAAATTAACTCATCCCCCACTGTAGACAAAAGCTCAAGAGCTTAAAGCGACCTTGTCCAAACGCGAAAATGACAAACGAGATCTGAAGTATGTTAAGGGTTGGTGCATTATGGGTAAGGGAGGAGCTTGAAAGCTTTCTAGTGGCCATGAGCTAAAATAACAAGCAAGATGGACCCAGGAGCTTGGATCCAAACCCAACTGTTGAGGAATGAATGAAAATTGACAACATCAGATCAATTAGTTTTGCCAGTTCTATTTTCTAGGACTTCTTCGTACTAATTGAACTTTTGTGTTTTGATTCAACAAAGGCTCATTCTCTGTCACAAGGACATCAGTATCAGAAAGACACAACTCCAGGACTGCAGTTTGGCCCATCAAGTCATCCAGTATGGAATTAAGTCTGAATACTGCAGCAATGAAAATTTTGGAAGGCTGTAACAGCAGCTTTTTTTTTTCTCCGGTACCATCACATTCAATTTTCACACATCTGTCACAGAAATTTACAATCCTTCGGCATCTCCACAAGGGCAAATGTAGTGTAAGCAATGGGGGTCTCAGCTATGAGGCGAGAGAATTCTCACAGGCTGAAAATTCAGATAACAGTTAAATGCCTTAGTTGTATTCTTCTTAGCAATGAATATAAAAGATATTCATACCTACATGTATCCCGCTCAGTAATACAAACGGTCTCTCTTCCACAATTTCTGCAAGTATTTTTGCCTTCCTGCAAACACCAACAGACATCATCACCCACCCAAGTAGGAGAAGCATCTCAGACTTTGGTGGCACAAAGAATAGGGCACTTCAGATCCAGCTTTACAACCTACTTCTGCATCAAATATGAATATGGACTTAAAACTGCGGCATTAAAACTGTGGTATAAAGGGATAAGGTTCTGACTACAGTCCAAGTGACTTGTGTTTGAATAGAATCTGGGGTACTTGAAGGCACAGGCAGGGAAAATGAGAGTGCCTATCCAACGGGGCTGAGGGAGAATGAGCTGTTCTCCTGATGTCAGCTCCTTGAGAAAGTGAGGGATGATGCAGCACTGACACCCGCTACACATCCAAGCAATGGACCATCATGGAACAGTGTGCAAGGGAGACGGGGCAAAAAGTAAAAAAATCTCTAACTACCCTAATTGCTGTCTATATATGGTCTTCCTGGTCGATCCTTGACCCTGGTGATAGGGGAATGAATGGGCAAACTGGCTGGGGAGGGAGGAATGATCATCAGCAGATGATGAGTAGAAAGAAATAAAACAATTATGAATGCAGGTTAAACTGTAATGGTAATGGCAATTTGTAAGATTACAGCTGCTGCTACTGCTTCACTGAAAAAGCCAGTAAAGCAAAACATCAGGAAAATAACAGGATGGCTGGATCCTCATAAAACAATGGCGACTTAGAAGTGGCAAGTATAGTTACAGATGCAAACAGGCATATGCCAGATGATGAAGTGCAAGCAGACTCTTAAAAGCAAGACGTGCCAATGTGAAAAATGGAGCATGCTGAGGACCAGGAGATTACTGCTCCTCTGGCCACCATTTTGATTATTTTAACCACAATCACTCAGGCAAAAACCCTCCCTCAGCTATGCTGGCTGCTCCTTGTCCCTGGCTCCTAGATCTGAGACTGGGGCAAAGTGAATAACGTGTTGAGAACACAGAGCTGTAACTCCTGCTTAAAGATATCCACACTATTTCCTGACATATATGCAACCCTATTCTGAAACAATGTCAAACAATAAATATGCATGACTTATAAAATCAACTTAATAGAAACATGTCTTCTATATGACTGCTCCAAAAGTATAGATATAAGCTTGCTGGACTCACAGGAACCTACTTATCTGTGATCAGCTTGAAAAGGAAGTGATGGTTCCATCTAAACAGAACAGATAGAACACTCTACTCACCATAATATACCCAATGGCCTGCTGTCTTCACTGACCAACATTCCATTCCCTTATTAGTGTTACTAACAGTACTGGATATGAAATTAATGATTAAAATCTTAAGCATCTATAGCTTAATACTCCATTTTGTGACATGCTAAACCCTAGGTAGGTGACTGGTACATGGTGGGAACATGCTGCATGCAGAAAATGAGTGTTCATCTGAATAAAGAATCATCTGACTGCAAGTTTTACAAATATGTTGATGATATGATGGTACACTGCAACTCTTAGGAAGTGCTCATTATTTAGAGTGATGCAAACAAATGAAGCACTTTTTTGCCTCCTTGGCTTACAGGGATAAAACCCTGACTAAGACCCCGATGATTCAACTTTAAATAATGGCTTCAATACTAGAAGTGCTGGAAGGGGGAGGATGTGACTGAGTATCTAACACTGGCCCACTGATCCTAAGGGGACAAATTTGCTTGCATCAGCAAGTTGGCTATCATCACCATGCAAGCAAAGGTCTGCATATCATTGAATTGGTGATCCCAAGCTGGTGACCACAGTCCTTACTGACCATGGGTTGAAGCACTCACAAGGAAATGAAAAGCACAGGATGCCACAGTGACACGTGTGCTCACATTCGCTACTACTGCTGGAATTAAGGCCTTCACAGAAACACACTCATTGGGGTGAAGTCAAAAAAGACACAAACCACATCCATGGCTGCCTAGATGATGGCCCCTTCCAGTAATCCCTTGACTATGTATTATGGATGTCCAGTAGTGCAGAGAATGGCACGTTTGTTGAAGATATAGTAGGAGAGACCTGATGGCTGGAAGTCAAAGACAAGAATATAAGAAAAAAAAGAAAAGAAAAAACAAAGCACAATATTTATGTAGTGACTTATATTTGTTAACTGGATAAGTACACTGGTTCAAGAACCCTTTTCAAGCATGACCTGGCACAACAGGATTTAAATAAGATGACTGCTTGGTACTGGCTTATGGACATAAGAATAATGGCTTCAGTTAAAAAGCAATTTTTAGAATGTCTTCTTATCTTAAGACTGATAATGCTGCCTACAAATGAACATACAGTATTCAGTTTACTTATTTTTCTCTAAGCGAGGGTGAACAACCTTACTAGGTGAGCTTGGTGGTGGTGGTGGGCGCTAAAGTGTGCAAATGGTAAGGTGCATTACTGGACACACTATCATCCACAGGTGAAGTTAGTTTTACTATACTTCAATGAAAACTGTGATTAATTTTCTAATTACGTGGTTCAATTTTGTGGAGTAGGAGACAGACAAAATATAAAAAAGAACAAAAGTCTACTACAAATCCTACTTTGCTGAACAGATTAAACAGTTACAAAAAGGTCTCATGCAAGCATAATCACTAAGCTGAAATACTTCCGTGGGTATCATCTTGCTGGCATGATGCATAAAAACAAGGATGCCTGGGTAGAACATTACAAGTCATAAATAATGTTCTTCTCCTTTACTGTAAACTATTTTGAGATGTGTTACAAAGCCTGGCTATCAACTGAAGGAAAAAGAGCAGTTCAGTTTTGTTTCAAAAGTCAGCCACACATTAAACAGTAAATGAGGACTACTTACAGTGCGCCCTTTGTGCTTTCTTTTTGTATGAACAGCAGCAACAAGCTGACATTCAGGTAAATGGTGAATAAACCCCATCTTCTACAGTACATGTTGATGAAAAACATAATATTCTGAGAAAATGCAACCTGAGAATTAGTACATATTTCCTCTCATTTGCACCACCAGCCACACAGTTCTTACAATCACCATTATGTTCCTCAGAATTTCAATAGGCATCACTGACAACCTCCCACCAGGAAAGAGAGGTAACGACTCCTCACCCTATCCTGTTGTGCTTTATTGCTGAACTATATATGGGCTGACATTTGATCTTTTAACTTGTCAATTACTCTCTTATGTGGAAGTGCATCAAATACTTTGAGACACTAATGATGACCAGCATGCACACTCAAGTCCTTCAAGTGCTGATGTTACACCTTCAAAGTATTACAACAAAATGTTTGAAATAACTACAGCTTATGCGCAAACACAGTAGGTAGGGATGAGACAATGCTCTAGGAAAAATGTTTTAAGGACAAGTTAACATTTTTTCCTCAATTCAAACAGCGAACAACAAACCTTTAAAAGTTAGAAGCAGTCAGGTGGCACAATTAAATCGTTTATTGCATGGAAGAACTTTTAAACATTTAAAGATTCAGTACTTGGTATAGCTCAAATAGTGTGTACAGTCAAACAGTATTCCTTTCCTAGTAGTAGCAACTAGATTTTTGTACAGAGGTTAAAACAGTTAAACACTTATATTCAATGTATACTATATATATATATATATATATATATATATATATATATATATATATATATATATAAATAATTTGATGAACATTAACCTCTGCATTTATCCACTATAGTGCTTTTGCTTTGACTACTGCAACAAAAAGTCTGATCTTCTATTAAAAAAGGAGAGAGATCCAACGTAACAAAATAAAAAACACCAATGACCATAAACTCTTAACTAAGTCACCACTTTTATGGTCATTAGTGTTTTTTATTTTGTGCTTTGATTAAAGCTGAGTGAACATTACTCTGTGGAACTGAAGTGTTTTTTCCCTTCCAAGTGCCATGTTTTATGAGTTTTGTGTTCCGGTTTGTTTGCGGCACTGTTTCTTCATTTTTATTTTGTTTAAGATTTGATAAGTAAACAGTTTCTGTTCTTAATTTTTTGAAAGCCAAGTACCATTCCTTTATTGTATTAACTTTTTTTCTGTATGTTTTTTGCTCCCCCACATCTGTTAACCATCACCACACCATTTAGACTTCAACTCATTAATTTCTTGTGCAGTGTACCACAAAACAAGATCAGCAGCTTTCCGGAAAGGCCACCATTCAGGCAACCAAGAGGGTTGGTTTGTGTTACAGCTGGCGAAGAATCATCAGACTCCTGCTGTCCTGCCCCCCCCAAGCAAACCATTTGAATTAATGGCCCAAGAGACAGACAGGGAGTGAAACTATCACCAAAGATCTGTCACCTTGTTTCTGGCCTGCTGCCACTACTTATCCTGCCCTACTGTCACAGATAAGCCCCCAGCCCTCATCAACCCAAGTACCCAGGGTGTTCCTATTTTAGCTCTAAACTCACATCTGGTGGCTGACACAAGCAACTACATTACCACAGGAGCTTTCTACACCTGTGCAGAATTATCTACCATAGTTCTATTGGGAGGTTCAACTCCCACGTTTGTAGGTCCTGGCTGATTTCATCATGTGTAAGCCTTCACTTTTAGATGACAAGCAGCCAAAAGGAATACTGATCCCTCCCTAGGGATGAGCAAGCTGGCATCAACCACTCAAGTAACACCTTCCTTGCCCAGCACCTGAGCTGCTAACTCAAACAAATCATGTGGGTCACAGTCAGGGCTTTATCTTGGCAGGCTTTTTTTTTTAATTTTGTAATTCCAGGAAAGGTGTGTGTGTGTGTGTGTGTGTGTGTGTGTGTGTGTGTGTGTGTGTGTGTGTGTGTGTGTGTGTGTGTGTGTGTGTGTGTGTGTGCGTGTGTGTGTTTTAATTTCTGTCTTACACTTGTTCATGAATGAAGTTAATTATATCAGAGCATTCATGTGACCTTAGAATAATTCCACTATGTCTCCTAATCAAGTTACTTATTTAAGTTTTAGACTAACCTTAGAGGACTTAATATTGCAGTCAGGTCCTTAAGAGAACCAACAGTGTGCACAAAGATTTACATACAGCATACAACACACAAACCTTCTCTCTCTCTCTCTACCACCAGCTAACATTAACTAGCTTGGAATGTGGAAACAATCTCTAGATAAAAACAGTCTCTAGATGATCCATTAAAGAATTTTCCTAAGAAATGACAGCCACTCAAAAGAAAACGTGTCAAGTAACTTGTGGTTTGTCAACAGCAAGAAGAGCTAAAGAAAGCCCATACCAATGCTCTTCACTTGTGGGATTCTTGAGCCACATCATCAATTCCTGTGGTAGAAGATCAGAGCTGTTCATTGCATTAAAGTAAGACAGCTACAGAAAAAAGGTACTGAACCAACACAGAATCACTGGTGAGTAAACCCTAATAATGTGACTCACTGCTAATGTTATCCTTGAGGCAAATCTTTCCTTATATTCTTCTTGAACTTGATAGCAAATATATACTAGTGTTACCCCTAAGGTCATTTTGTAATCCAAAATTAATGCAATTTATTTTCGTACCACAGTCGTGACCCGAATATTAATAAACCCTTTTCCTTACCTGCACTGTTGGGACATCTTCAAAAGCTTTGATGAAATCCTCCTCATCTACTGCACCAGCTCCTTCTTTAACCACACCTTAAAATAAGACGCATTAAACATAATTAATATATTTTCTGTAAAGCCAGCTTAATTAATTAATACTTCAAAGTAGTAAAACAAAATTTATCCTAAAACATTATTCACGTTTTGTGAAGTACTATACACATATACTAATGCTTATCAGAAAAGTCAGTGCCACTTGCATCAAGGACAACCTGGATACAAAAGTACAGGTTGGTAGCAGCCATTAAAGTAAAGCTCTCCTTCTCTTCCAATGACACACTGCAAACTTTACTTTTAAGCGGTAAGTTAAACAAGCCAACACTGCAGACAATGCTGAACTGCAGAACAGATACAGAATGGGGCAGTATTACAATGCAACATGAAGAAAACCAAAAATTGCATAGCTTGTTTCATGACATCTAAGGTCTGTGTTTTGGGATACTAAATAAACCTTCAATATACCTTATAAAGGAAAAGGTACAGAATGACATACTATACCCAATGAGACCAGTTACAATTATCAAAATAAAGTTCAGACCTAAGGGATGGCAGGCCATATCAAGTGGTGGGGTGGGGGGAAGGGGTAGCCTTTGTCAAGGTATTCCCTGTGGAGAAGCATAGCCCATACAGGAGAGTAGCCTTTGGCAAATGCAGGTTATGCAGGGACCAAGGGGTAGATCGTGCATGAAAAAATTATGCAACTTTATTTAACACGTTTGTTGCAGGGGAGGTTTTTGTCAGTTGAGGGGAGATTTTGGTCAGTTCTCCAAGTCCTCCAAAGCAACGTTTTCTGCATTTATGGGGCCTAAAGTACCAAAAATCAAACTGGTGCCTATCACCCTTGTCTCTGCCCCAATCACTTCCCAGGTTCCTTCTCAACAACTGATTCAGTTGTCTCAGAATTTGTTCCTTCTGAAGTTCAAGCAGCTACCTCCACCTGAGGTATTACGGTTCCCTTCTTAAAAAAAGTGCGGAACCTCTTTTGAATGATTTAGACACCCCAGACTGTAAGGAAAATGAACTGGTCTATGTGGATGAAGATCCTCCTACTGGTCCCTATTGAGTGAGACACCAAGGACACATTATCCTGTACCTCTCCACCAGATGATTTCTCTTTTAGAAACAGCCATCGTAACATGAACAATAGTTCTGGTGGGAGTGTAAGTAGCACACAGAGGCCCTGCTCACTTACAAAGCTTTAGCAGGTCTGCCTCAGCCGACAGCACTTGCTCTTTCTCTGGTCATGGATCATGGATGTACTGCAGAATGTCTTTATTAATGCATCTCTGGCACTGGAGCTCACCACCCATTCCTAAGAACCTGATCATGTTGAGAGAGTCAAGGATTCCTTAAAGTTCTTATAAGAGTCTTTTAGCTGATCCAGCTGTGGTATCCCTGGATGCCAGCAAAGCATGGTCTCTGGCTCCATCCAGGAACCTAAGTTCCAATGACAGGCAGAGTGGAACACTCAACAGGTTTAGGAAAAAAAAAGTATATAGTTTTGATATTCTTTTTTTTTTTTTTTTTTTTTAACAGCCTTGAACTGACAAAATCACAAGCTTACTTTCCAGCAAACTCTGCTTTTCTTCTAATGCCTTTACTTAATACACTTGTACCTGTTCTTTCTCTATTTTGATCTCAGCACATTGTCTTTGCACTATTACTGTCATACCCTCCTTAGCAGTTTTACACCCATTTTCTTTGATTTTTATCATTATATATTTAGTTGGCAGAAGTGCTGGTTTATACTGACACTTGAACTTGACCAGATTTAATTTTACTACTTTTCTTCACACATCTCTATTTATGTTTCTGTGTTCCTTTTTACTATTGTTACTGATGATTTGTAAAAAGCACCTTGATAAAGTTTCTGTCTACAGTGTGAACTAGTTTTACCGTTCCTAGCTTCTCATAAACCTAATACAAAATATTAGGAAAACTACTTTCTTTAAATGCTACAATTTGAAAAAGAATCCTCCTTTGCTTACTTTTATATTAACATTTTTTGTTCTAATTACAATAATAATAATATTGTGCTCTCTGCTCATTCTATGTCACAGTTGGTCAAGTATCTTCAGACAGAATACTACAATCCACACTTGGTGAATTTAAAAAAGGAACATTCTATTTATTTTAAAACATTTGTTTCAAACACTATGACTCACATTCTTGTTTTAAAGGGTATGAAGCAATTTCAGATTTTTATGTTCAACTCAACTTCAACTGCAGCTACAAGCATCTTCATTGTCTGATTTTGCTTCAATAGCACCAATCATCTTATTCTCATGTTCATGTTAACATGCAAAATCTTTTGAAAACACTTGTTTTCTCATCTACACATGCTAGAAAATGTAATTTTATAGCACAAATTCTGCAGAATTTTTTAAAAGCAGGCCAATATTTCCTTTGATATTTACAGCCATACCTTGCCCATGAACTTGAATTTATACTACACAATCTCTTCTTGTCCATTTAATACATCCTTTACATATTCATTACTTATTTCATATTCCTGCTTCTGAAACATATAATTTTGTACTGCACAG
The DNA here is from genome assembly GCF_019279795.1 of Protopterus annectens. Classification (NCBI taxonomy): domain Eukaryota; kingdom Metazoa; phylum Chordata; order Ceratodontiformes; family Protopteridae; genus Protopterus; species Protopterus annectens. Next base: position 1,590,303,063 of record NC_056737.1, read on the forward strand.
AGCGCGCGGATTATGCTCAAAAAATGGCTAAATTATATCCTGGTTCAGCACTGTTATAGTGTGAGACCCTAACAAAGCTTATAGAGGGGTGCTTAACAACTTTAAGCATCCCCTATGTGCCAGCAACATTGACTTTGCACTATAAACAGACAGCTCTGACAAGAAGACAGCAGCAGCACAACATGAAACTGCTATGCTTCAACTCCCACTTCTGTTTGGTGTCTGCTAAAGTACATAAGGACTAACCACTTCCCTTACAAAGGCAATATTGTAAGGATGTCAACCACTTTTCCCACAGCTTTACTGCTTATTAAAACTAGTACAACACACTGCATTTTGTTTTTTTAAACTAATTTTAGACTAACTAGTAGCAAGCACAGGTGCCTCACAGCAAGAGGTTCTCCGGTTCAATCCTCGGCTGGGGTGCATTCTGTTTGGAGTCTGCATGTCCTCCCTGTGGTCGCGTGAGTTTCCTCTGGGTACTCCAGTTTCCTCCCACATCCCAAAGTAGGTGGATTGGACACTCTAAATTGGCCCTAGGCGTGAGTGAGTGCGTGCGTGGGCCTTCTGTGGAAGATTGGGCGTCGGGGCTGGGCTGGCAACTCGACACCGTAAAACTCCACTGCCAATCATGAGCGGACAGGTGATCCGCTGTGACGACCCCTAACCGGGAAAAGCCGAAACAAGAAGAAGTAGCAAGCACAAGGGGAAGTAAAACCTCCACGCACTACAAAGAATTATGATCAGATCTTCAATCGTAATGCAAAACTATGCTTTCCTGATATGGATGCCAAGATTCGCCTCTTCAGCTTCATTCTCGAGGTGAATTTCTTGGCATCCACGTCTTGAGGGCATAATATTCTCATTACGATCAGCGACCAATCGTAACTTATTTATTTATTTCAAGTTTGATGGCTGGGGAGGTCCACTGGGCTTAGGAAGCCCATTTTCAGTGGAGGCCTGGGGAGAAAAACTCCGCATTACATAGTTTAGTTACATATACAATCATAGTAAAGAAGACACAATTACAATTTCATGCTAGAGAACAGGAATAAATTATTTGGTTACATAGCATAACTTAATTGAGAGGGAGAATAAAGACTTAGAAGGAAAAGAGAGAAAAAAAGGTGGGATGGGTTATTTATAATACGTACAATTGTTATTGACAATATGTACATTTATGTTAGGTTAGCTTGTACTCAGAGTTAGTCAGGAGTTTAAGGGGTGGATTGATTATTATGCTAGATGGGGAGACTGCAGTTGCATTTCCTGTTAGATGAAAGGTAGGAATATAGCTGAGTTTTAAAGTTTTCACAAGTCCTTGGAGAGGAAGGAAGAGAATCCCATTGTTTAGCTAAGGAAAAGGATAGAAGAAGCTGACCAGCAGGACGATTGGGTTTGTGGACAGTGATTAGGTTTTGGTGAGTAGATCTTAAGAGTTCTCTGAGGGGTGTAAGGTTTAAGGATACTGGTTAGTGCTGGGCACTTAGTAGGTTAAAAAATTAGTCTGTGGGCTGTAGTAATTTGGATATAGTTTAGATGGTTGGAGAGTTCAAGCCAATTTAACAAATGAAAGGCAGTACAATGACGGGAGGAGAATTTGGCTATGGTTACAAATTTAGAAATCTTATTATAACAGACTTCCAATTTGGAGGAGAGAGAGGCAGATAAGTTTGTTAGTAGAGGAGCACCATACATTAGTGAGGGGAGTAGATAAGGTAGTGGCGAGAGAGAAAGTGGATGTTTCTGTATAGCATACCAAGTTTTATATGGGTTTTCTTAATGTTTTGCTGGATGTGAGTGTCGAATTTTAGGTGTTCATCAATAGTAACCCCACGTAGTTTAGCAAAGGGAACAACCTCTATAGTAATTGTTTTGGCTAATAATTTGAAACAAGTTTTTATCAAGAGGGGAAACTTTTGAGGGAGAGAATAATAGTATTTTGGATTTGTTGGCATTTAGTGAGAGGTGGTTTTGGAGCATCCAGTTTTCAGTGGTGGAGAAAGCAGTTTGGTTCACTGTTTAAAGCTCTGAGAGGTTAGAGGCGCAGCAGACTAAAGCTGAATCATCTGCATATTGTACAATTTTGGTGTTGGGCATGGCTTTGTGGAAATCATTAATAAAGATGTTGAATAGCATTGGACCGAGTAAGGATCCCTGGGGTACCCCAGTGAGGGTAGGAAGGAAGGTTGAGGTGCATTTCCCCCATTTCACAGCTTGAGACCTGTCAGAGAGGTAGCTTGAGAACCAGGATAAGGTATTCTTGGGGAGATTAAGGTTAGAAAGATGGTATCAAATGCATTGGACAGATCTAGTAGAACTGTTGATACTATTCTTCCAGAGTCACAGGCAAGATTTATTGTGTCTAAGAAGGAGAGAAGGGCAGTGACAGTACTATGGCCAGGTTGGAAGCCATGTTGGGTTGGAGTGATTAGTTGGTGATTGGCTAGGAATGGCATAAACTGAAGGTGGATGCATTTTTCCAGAAGTTTTGAGACTGGGGAGAGGATAGCTATGGGGTGGTAGTTAGAGATGCTATTGTTTTTGCCTCTTTATGGAGAGGTAGAATAAAGGCAGCAAACCATAATTTGGGCACATAAGATTCCTGCATGGATCTATTGATCAAGATGCTAATGGGGAGAGCGATACCATTTGTGGCTATTTTTAGGAAGGAAGATGGGATATTGTCAGTGACACTGGAGCATGGTTTTAATTTACAGAGTAATTTTTTATGTTGGAGGTGATCCTCCACATTTCTCATTTCTGAGTTCTTGACTCATAATTTAATCTTCCACACATCCACTTCCTGTTACTTCTTTTAAATGTGTACTTGTAATGTTGCTTGTCAATTAAAACCATGCTCCAGTGCCCCTTGACAATATCCCACCTTCCTTCCTAAAATAGCCGCAGATGGTATCACTCTCCCCATTAGCATCTTGATCAATAGATCCATGCAGGAATCTTATGTGCCCAAATTATGGCATGCTGCCTTTATTCTACCTCTCCATAAAGGAGGCAAAAACAATAGCATCTCTAACTAGCTTTTGAAAAGGTCAGGTCCATTTCTTATAAACAGTCTGCCACCTGATTCATCACTTACGATGCCACAAACTGATTTTAACATTATTATACATATATATAAATGTGAAGTAAACAGAAAATGTACTACAAAGATTTTTTTTTCCTTTTGCTACCTCTTTGTGTTGTTGCTTTTATGTCAAAAGTTTTGTTACACCCATTTTACAGCTACTTTTTGTTGCACTTCCTGAGTTGTGGCTGAAATGAGTCCTTCGCAGATGAGTCAACTACCCCAGTAAACAAAAAAAGTAAAATAAATTACTGAATGCAGTAAGATAAGCATTTATGACAATCTGTAGGGCCTTATTTCCCTTTAAAGATAAAAAAAAAAAACATTAAATTACAAATGTTTTCCTCAAGAAGACAACTAAAACAGTTAAGGTTTCTTCTGCAGCAATACACCAGAATTTAGCGCACTGTACCTCTTCAGGTTTCTTCACAGATCTACTCACAGTGTACAATAAACTGAACTTCTATATCCAAAGATTCCCACTACCTACTAACTTCCACTTAACTGAAAAAAACACATCCTGGTTGTGCTACTTGCGATACTCTTCCACAAAAAATGAACTTCTTTTAAAGCACCTGTTTGTACATTGCATCACCTTCAATTATTAATTCCTTACTTCAACATTTCAAAATGCATCTTGCAAAGTCTTCTAAGTTCACATAAAACTGCCATGTTGACCATTCTTAAAACTGGCAATGATGTCAGAAGTGGCTATCAGCTTAACAGCAGGTACGTTAGAGGCAGAAAAGAAATCCAAAATAAGTTAAACAGAGTGAATGCTGGCCTATAAAAATAAATCTGCATATTAGTTCAGCTCTGGAAGTATGCATAATAACCACAGACAGAACTACTTTTAGACAGCTACAATAGCGAGTGACTCTTTAAAGAGGATATAGAAGGACATGTACAATTAACACCATTATCATCTGCATAAACTTTGTAATTGCTGTACGGCAACACAACAGCCGCCACATGAACTTATTTAGAGGTAAAGACAAAAGAGAGTTTTGGAATCTAAAACAAGAACTGAATAACTGAAACCCCTTGGCACTCCAGCCTTGAACTAGTACAATGAAACCATAGAATTTCAAGATGGAAAAAAATAAGAAGTTATGTACCATAACGTTCCATGTTAGTTGTCTTCTTCTCGCCTTCTTTCTTGCTGGATGGGTTCGGAGCCGATCCTCGGCTCCGACTCGGCCAATACTAAAGCTCGAGAGCTAATTCCACCGGCTCGAGGCTCCCCTATATCCCACAATGCTAGGCGGTAACTACTCAGATCTCGTTTGATTGCTATACCAAGCAATCCTAGTCTCCATAGAATGGAGTAGGGAAACCCACCTCAAAACAATCTGCATAAAAGAAAGGCAGACCTCAGTAAGGATAGAAGAGGTGGAAAAAACGTGTGGGAATGACAACTTTCAGAAGAAAAACACAAAATGAATTCCAGTCGGTCTGTCCAGGCTTGGGGGAAGGAGGGTGGGACGCAAGAAAGAAGGCGAGAAGAAGACAACTAACATGGAACGTTATGGTAGGTACATAACTTCTTAATGTTAAGTTGTCAATCTCGCCTTCATTCTTGCTGGATGGGACCGCGTCCCTAGCACCTTATCCCGGGTGGCCTATCGGAACAGACTCTTGAGAACAGTGGAACCAAAACTGGCACGGCTTCTGGAAACCATGTCCAATTTGTAATGTGAAATGAATGTATGAGGAGAAGCCCAGGTGGCTGCTGCACAAATTGAATCTATTGGCAGCCTATCCTGAAAAGCTACGGATGTAGCTAATGCCCTAGTTGAATGAGCTCTAGGTCTTGAGGGTAGTTTTTGATGTCTGATCTCATAGATGAAGGTAATTGTAGAGGTGAGCCATCTAGAGAGGGATACTTTAGTAACTGGAAGGCCCAATTTGCCTTCCGCATATGACAGAAACAATTGATCAGATTTCCTGAATTGTTTAGTCCTGTCTAAGTAATATCTAAGTTGTCGATGAACATCCAAAAAATGCAGCTTTTGTTCCGACCTGTTTGAATAGTTAGGGAAAAAGACGGGAAGATCAATAATTTGGTTTAGGTTTATTTGAGAAGAAATTTTAGGCAAAAAGGATGGATTAGTACGGAGGGATACCCTGTCTTTGTGAAAAACTAAGTAAGGAGGACGACTGCACAGAGCATGGAGTTCGGATACCCTTCTCGCTGAAGTTATAGCTACCAGAAAAAGTGTCTTCCAAGAAAGCAACTTCAGAGAACATGAAGCCGCCGGCTCGAAGGGGGGAAGAATTAAAGATGCCAGAACCAAGTTCAAATCCCATTGAGGCGGGGGATCTTTGATTGGAGGTTTGAGAAGAAATACACCCCTTAAAAAGGCTTTACAGAGTTTGTGAGCCATGATGCTAGACTCTGAAACACCAACATGAAAATTTGATATGGCAGCCAATTGAACTCTAATGGTTGATGCAGAAGATCCTAATTGAAAGAGTTCTAATAGAAAGTCTAAAATAGACTGGATAGGTGCAGTAAAGGGATCTATGTTTTTTGATGTTGCCCAAAGGGAAAAGCATTTCCATTTGCTACTATAAATCTTCCGGGTAGAAGATTTATGAGAGGCTATCAAGATATCTCGGACCGAGCGAGATATTGAGGGAAGCCTGGCTAAGGTTGGAATCGGAGAAACCACGCTGTGAGGTTTAGAGAAGGCAGAGATTGGTGCAGCTGACCCGATTGGTGGGTTATCAGATCTGGTACTGGGTCCAGATGCCAAGGCTGCTCCAAAAGGTAACGCTGAAGAAAGGGAAACCACATCTGTCGAGGCCAGTAAGGGGCAATGAGGATCATTGTCACTCTCAAGGCGATGGCTTTCTGAATTAGTTGAGATATCAGGGGAAAGGCATATAGAAGTCCCCGGGGCCAATCGTGGACTAGAGCGTCTCTGGTGGGATGGCCTGGTAACGGGAAGAGAGTGGAGAAGTCGTGACACTTGCTGTTTTGGGGAGTAGCAAAAAGATCGCAGCAAGGCTGGCCCCATCTTAGGAATACTTCTTCTAGAACTGATTTCTTTAGAGACCACTCGTGGGGCATGAGAATTGCTCTGCTCAATTTGTCTGCAATAACGTTGGATTTCTCGGGAATGTGCGTTGCTATCAGAAAACGCTGAGAACAGATCGCCCATTGCCAAAGTCTGAGTGCCTCTCGACATAAAGGGTATGATCTGGTTCCGCCTTGTTTGTTGATGTACCACACTACGGACATGTTGTCCGTTTGAATTGCAATAGTCCCAGTGGGAAGAGAGTCATGAAGGGCTTGCAACACTAAAAGCACTGCTCTCATCTCTAAGACGTTTATGTGCAAGTGGCACTCGAAAGGTTGCCACGTGCCCCCTGGACTGTCCTGCCCTGATAATGCCCCCCCACCCGATCAGGGAGGCGTCTGTTGTCAATGTGGCGACTGGGGGGGGGGGGAGTGAAGGGTCTTCCTCGGAGAAGTTGAGGTGATGTGATCCACCAAGACAGTTGATTCTTGCATGATTGAGTTATCAGTATGGTATGGGACATCGGGAGCTGTTGAAAGGACCATTGAGTAAACAGCATCCTTTGGAGGATCCTCATGTGAAAGCGAGCTAAGGGGAGAAGGGGAATAGCTGCTGCCATGAGTCCTAGTACCTTCAAAACCAGTCTGGCTTTGACTTTGTTGCATTGTAAGAGAAGGGAAACTTGGTTCCGAATGTCTGACACCCTCTGCTCTGTGAGTCTGGCTGAAAGATTGAGTGTGTCTAAGGTGGCGCCTATAAAGATAATAGAGTGACAAGGCGACAAAGCAGATTTTTCGAAATTTATCGAAATGCCTAGAGCTTGGCAAGATTGGATGGTGAAGTCCCTGGATAGAAGAAGCTGATGTCTGGTGGTGGCGGTAAGGAGCCAGTCGTCCAAATATGGAAACACCTGGAATCCTTGACGTCTCAAGTGAGCCACGACCTCTGCCATGCATTTGGTGAACACACGGGGGGCTGTAGTGAGACCAAAGGGCAGGGCCCTGAACTGGTAGTGACTGGCTCCCAGCCTGAAGCGGAGATATCTCCTGGAGCGTCTGTTCATTTTGATGTGGTAGTACGCGTCCTGAAGATCTATCGAGCACATCCAATTGGCCTGACCCAAGAAGGGTAGAATGGACTGTAGTGTGACCATCCGGAATTTTGTTTTCCTGACAAACTTGTTTAAGTAGCTGAGATCCAGTATGGGTCTCCAGTCCCCTGTTTTCTTTGGTACCAAAAAGAATTTGGAGTAGATTCCGGATCCTTGCTGGTCTGCCGGGACTGATTGGATAGCTCTTTTTGATAGCAGCTTTGAAATTTCTAATGCTGCTTGTTCCCTTAGACCGGGTGGAACATCTGGAAGGGATCTTTTGGGTTGGGTTGGGATGTGAATAAAGGGAATTTTGTAACCCTCGGATATGATCGACTGTACCCATTTGTCTTGAGTAAGGGAAAGCCAGGCTTTTGGGTACAGTGATAACCTTCCCCCGACTGCCTCCGAAGGTGGACAGTTGGGCAGCCCCTCAGGGATGCTGAAAGGGTTTGTCAGAGAACATTTCTCTGCTACCCTGGTTTTGCGGACCTCCTCTGCCTCTAGGGCGGCGTCTATTATTATTCCCCCCTCTGCCTCTAGAGGGGAATCAGCCTTGTGCGTCAGATGAGACTCCCTGGGATTGTTTGCGGAACCACATCTTTCCTCCCCTTTGACCTTTGGGATAGGGTCTAGAAGGGGTAGAAAAACGGACTCCTACAGCAGAGAGAGTCTTACCTTCTACCTCGCACCTGGTCAATGTATCCTTCACCTGTGGACCAAACAAGGATGATCCATCAAAGGGAGAATTGGTGAAGGACGCCTTGAAAGGGTCCGCAAAGTTGCATAGCCGCATCCAGGCGTGACGTCGTAAGGCAACACCTGTGCCTGCGGCTCTACTCGCCCCATCTGCTGCATATGAGACCAGCCGCATGGAGAAGTTAACGATGGAATTCAGGGTTGCCAACTGGGAGTTCATTGCGTCTTTGAACCCCTCAGCTGTAGGATCCTTTATCAGTTCACCCATATCCTTGAGTAAATCTCTCTGGAGGCAGTGAAGTGGCATAAGTAGTTCAGCGACCGCATTGAAAAGGTCGCTGATGAGAACATCCGCTTGCCGTACCTGTCCATGGTCCTAGATTCCTTATTAGGAGGATGGACAGGAACCGAGATCAGCTAACTCCTTCTTTGTGGCGCAGCCACCACCATGGCATCAACAGGGACACCTTTGGATAAAAATCTTTGTCTATGGGGCAGTAATAAATTTGGATGGTCTCCTCGGGGTGGGTTCCACTGAGTCAGGAGCCGTCCAAGCCTTCCTTGCCACCACTTCCATAAGGGGTCAAAGGGAGGGACACCCAGGAGGTAGAAGGCGAGAGCCAAATGCCTCAAGATATACTGACTCATCCTCCGAAGGGTTAAGGGCTGGCCAGTTCCCCCTCTGTTTCAGGATCTCAAGGATGTCAGCAAAGGAGGCATCCTCAGAGGGGATCGAGGGAACCTTCGATTCCTCTAAGTCAGTGTCAGAGGTGATAGACTCAGGGGAGTCAATGTGCTTCCTCTTGCACTGCCTCTTCCTTGGGGGATCTCCTGCAGGGTCAGGAGAGGCCTCGGAAGAGGAGGAAATTCCCAATGGGGAAACTTGAGGAGTTGGCTCTCTGCGGTCTGAGACAAGGGGGTGAGTAGAAATCACCGCAGGCACTGTAGATGGAGGGGCTGAAGGAGCTGACTGTGGGGCAGAACCTGGTTCTAGCAGCTCCGCATGACCTCGAAGGCACCCTGTCAGGCAAGGCCGAGGCCCCGCTCGAAGAGACAAGGACCTCCCCAGCACCGACAGGGCGGCTCGAAGCGATGTCGGAGCCGAACTCACTGCCGAAGCCCGAGAGGGAGGCGGGTCGGACAAGGGTCCGATGCCACTCGCCCGAGCCGCGAGGAAGCTCGGCGCCGAGATCCCTCCAAGGAGGAGATCGGAGCAGGCAGCGGAGCCAAAATGGAAGGTATCGGATCCGACGCACCGACAGTCATGGCTCCGACAAGCCCTGGCTCCGAACTCAAAGGAGTCGGAGGAGGAATGTATTGGAGAACGGAAATAGCCACTGACTGGTGAGTCGGGCTATGCAGCATTTGGGCCAGTGCCTCGGACTTGAGAAGTCTACTCACTACCCTTTGCAAATCATGGTCAGATAATCTGGAAGACCGTGAGGAATGAGTTTTGTGACTTCGTTCCGAAAGAAGAGGGGATCCTGGCGCCGAATACACGGATCCGATAGAGGGGGATCTGGACCTCTTTCTAGACTGTGGGTCCGATAAAGGTATCGGAGCCGATGGAGTTTTATCAGCCTCGGCTCCAGCCGGAGCCGAGGTAACAGTATGAGGCTTAGAAACATCGGCTCCAGCCGGAGCCGATGTCGAAGCCGACTTAGTCTTTCCAGCAGTCGACTCTGGAACTGGAGCCGACTGTTTGGAAGTTTTTGAAGGCTTCCCCGACACAGACTGAGTCAGGGGGCCTTCAGGCTTTAATAAGCCCCGCAAGATAAGTTTATTCTTGCGTTCCTGCAGGACTCTAGGGCTAAACCCATGACAAGCAGCACAAGAGTCCTGCAGGTGCAAAGGCCCCAGGCAATACACACAAGAAGTGTGACCGTCTGTCAGAGACATTTTCTGACAGCACGAGTCACACTTCTTGAAGCCTGAGACCTTGTCTTTTGACATAGTAAAAGGAGTGCCTGACACACACAAACACACTACAGACACACTCTTTACAAAAACTATTAAAATAAATTATTAAGGCTAAAGCCACAAACACACACACACAAGCCCTTACAAAAAAGAACTAATTTAGTCAGTAAAGGACTAGGGGAAGGGAAGGGGCCGAAGGCCTACAAGATAAGGGAAAAATGGAAAAAGGGACTCGACAAACAGGGGTCGATTTATCTAAATTTTTAATTAAACTAAAAAGTTATGGTATCAAAATTAAAAAAGGGGTTTTAAGAAGTACCTAATAAGGTAAAAGTGTAACTCACCTGCCTGAGCCGGTAGAAAAGCACCTCATCAGCTATAGCGGCAAACGAGATCTGAGTAGTTACCGCCTAGCATTGTGGGATATAGGGGAGCCTCGAGCCGGTGGAATTAGCTCTCGAGCTTTAGTATTGGCCGAGTCGGAGCCGAGGATCGGCTCCGAACCCATCCAGCAAGAATGAAGGCGAGATTGTCAACTTAACATTGAAGGTTAACATCTTTCTTTACCAATGACCAAAACTGCTTGCTGAGTTACAGACATACCACAGAAATCCCATAAACATATACACACTATACATAAACACTACAATCTGCTGAAGTTGCACCTATCAAAGATTAAGCTGTCAAGCCAGATTGGCATGAAAAAAGCTATTAAGCTCAGAAAGAAACATTTTTGACAATGAACTTTGCGAATGGGAAAACTTCCATTTCTATACATAACTGCAGCTCCAGAGTCTGGTTGAAAAAAAGGGCATGCAGAAAATATTTTTGGGCAGGACATATTCTTCTGCAGATGAGATCACTGCCCTTAAGCCTGAAAGTCCAGAGTTTGAAGAGTTGATTTTTTTTTTTATACAGTTTCTTTTACTGCATCATTAAGACAAAGAGAAGAGGCTGCAAATGTAGAGTAACAGAGTATCATGCAATGAATTTGACTGGTGTGCTAATTTTGATATAAAACAGAAGGTGTGCATAGCAGTCCAAGTTTATAATATGGATCCTTACCATTGTGAGGTAAGGTTATAGGTTTTATTAGAAAAAGAAGACATCAGCAAATCCATGTTAACAGTACGACTTCTAAGCAATGCACCTGTATAAAGAACACAGCCCTATGTCACGGACAAAAAACGTAAAGGGTTATTTTTACAAATGCTGTACAAACAGCTGTACTGCTTTGGAGAAAACAAACACACTCTGCTTCTCAGGCATGTTGCTTTGAAAGCACACAGTTACTTATATTTTCAGTTATCTTATTTGTGCAGACCCACATCATTCTACAACAAAAAGACTTTGGAAACAGTTCTGTGCTCTATTTTTTTTTGTACCCTTCTTCTGACTGGTAAGCCGCGGTGGTGCAGTGGTAGCGTTGTCGCTTCACAGCAAGAGGTTCTCCCATTCTATTTTTGGCTGGAGTGCCTTCTGTATGGAATCTGCATTTCCTCCCCACGGTCGAGTGGCGTTCGAAAGACATGCGTAAATGGGTGTGCCTTTGTTGAAGGTTGGGCATCAGGCTGGCACCTCGGCACTGTAAAAATCGACTGCCAATCATTAGCGGACCGGAGTTCCACTGTGGTGACCCCTAACCGGGAAAAGCTGAAAGAAAAACAACAACAAGTGTTGCACAAAAAGTTGTACTGCTCCCCAGAAAACAAAACTTGCTGCTACTGTCCACCAAGAGGAGTACCACACAGTAAAAACAAACACTGCACACCCCTACTCAGTCTTCCTCTCCACATTAAGTTAAGTATGCTTCCTAGTTTATTCAAGTACAACCTGGATGCATTAACAGGAAACCGTAACTTCACCCCTGGGTTGACACCTTTATCCCTAAAGGATGGAGGGAACATGTAAATACCTGCCTTCAGGCTTACAATTATTCATACTTACTATACAAACGGTTTTCACACAACATTAAAATATTATTCACCCAGGGCTATACAAGAATTCTGCAAAATACAGGATTCTTGGTACTAAGGCTAGAAAATCAATAAGAATTCATGGCTAGGCATCTAAAGAGCAACAGTCTAGTAAATACCTATGAACCTACAGGCAGGCCAAACTACAGCACAACTCTAATAAGGATGACACTGCTAATACAATGTACCAGCACTGACACAGGAGATGCAGTTCAGCATGGCTAAATTAAAGCTAGTTGAACCAAAGTATTTTGATTTGTGGGAGACTGGGGCTTGAGTGGACAAGGCAAAATGGACATGTCTACTATTCACACACACACACACACAAACATAAGTGGATCATAGTAAGCTAAATACTAATATTTCTTAAGCATGCTTTACAGACGCAGTAATTTAAAAAAAGTGCATTCTGTTAAAAAATATTGATGGTGTGCATGTTTGTTACACAAAGCATTACTCTCAAATAAAAATGGTGAATGCCACTGGGGAGGTGTGTTTAGTTAATCACGACAGTCCGTCTTAAAACAAACCACCACTGAAAATAACTGAAGAAAAAAGGAGGAAAAATGAAACACCACCAGTACCATTATAATGCATCAGATTAGATATGCCTGACAGCTATGACTATCAGGTCTAATGTATGTCTGCAGACTGTTGCCAATTTTCCATCTGCCACTCCCACAGTTCAACATATTCTTTTCATTAGACAACATAAATGAGATTTACATCTGATGCCAGGGAGGTAGATGGAACCCAGCAATCACCCATGGCCAGGATATGAAAGAAATTACCTATAAAGACTACATCTCTGAGCAACATTTGCGTAATGCTGCAGGTGTACCACTATATGTGTTTGCTCCTGTGTACCCCTGAATCACAACGCATCTTCCCACCCTAGTATACTGCTGTATGTTACTACACCCCAAACCTCCACTTGAGGTCAGCTATGCAGCGAGATAAACCTACATCCTCCCCTAACATGAAAGAATTGAACCCCCCAACATCGGTTTCTCCAGGAGCTAGACTACATACAATACACAGGTCACGATCACTACTGTCTGGAGCAAAGATCCCATGCTAGCAGAAGAGATGCAATGGGTTCATTTTCTACAGGTGTTACATAACCCTGTATCCCACCTTCAAAAATGATGAAAAAAGACTGAGCTGAGTATGTGCTGCCTGGACCACACTTCTTTAGAGTGGAATATTGAAAAAGTGCAATTTAGATTGCCAAGTAAACTTGTTTAAAAATTTAAGTTAGAAAATACATTCAAAATGTTAAAAAAAATGGCAGGACATAAGGATAATGAGTATGAGATTCCAAATAACATTTAGCATTACATATTAAAAATAGGATTACTATGCGTGCATCAAGTGTTGCGACTGTTAGTAAAGCATGAAACAGAATGATACTGATTTTAGTGCCTTCTGCCACCCTTGAAACTGACGGAAAAGAGTGAACATCCATCACAGCTTGCACCTTGGCCAGAGTCCCTCATTACCTTGCACCAGTCCATACTCAAAACAGAAAAGACTGCAGAGAAACCTGGAGAAAAACATGACCAAAGAAAAAGGGCTTAATCCCAACTGATTAGCTCCTTTCCCAAAGAGAAACTGTTTAACCTCTTCCTAGGACAAGGATCCTGTATTACACTGAACAGTGATTTCCAGCTGAGAGAGACCCTGAAATTTAAGACTGATCACTGCTTCTAGTGAAAGAAAAAAAGCCAAAGAAGCAATTTCAGTGAAGAGGAATACCTGACAGTGTCCCAAATGATCCCGGTTTCCTCAGCTGTTCTTTACTTTTTTTTCTCTGAATTAGAATCACTAGGCAAAAGAAAGACAGTATGTTCTCTCTCCTGTAAAATCCTAGAAAGAAAATGCTTGCAAATATCACAAAAAGTAGCCAAACAATTCCTCACACAAACACAATTTGTATAATGCCTATGTGCCTGAGGGGGAAATAATTCACATTTAGAAGATTTTTTGAAACTGGATACCTTTATCCTTGTCTGACAGCAACTATCCAAAATGGAACACTAATTAAAGTCAATCCTAATAAAGCAAAAGCTACTAACAAATATCAAATATTTCCCTAAACAACTCAACTCAGTGATACAAGATGAAGGTGCCTAAACAAAATGGAGACCTAAGTGGAAGTATGGGAGGACGAAAAACAGCTACTGACATATTCAAGTATGTGATACTGAAAAAAAAAAAAAAAAAAAAAGACTAAACAAAAATCGGACCTTGACATTCAAGCAATTAGGACTAATAATAAAAAGCTCACAAAAAACATCCAAAATCTGAATATAACACTGGGATTTGTCTCTTGATGCAAGCGGTTCCATGGCAAAAAAAGACCTGGAAAGATGAAGAGGTATGGAGATTTATTGGAGCCATGGGAGGATTTTTTTTTCCATCTTGCACTAGTGATTCCATTTGCGTTAGTGCAGTGAGTACATTATGAAACTGTGATATTTGTTCAATTTTTAATACCTCCGCTAATCTTAGCATCAGGCCTCAAACCCAAGCCAAAATTACCCTTACATTTCCCTTCTGGACAAAAGATGGCCAAAATCATTCCACAATGAAGTAAATAGCTCTACAGTCCATTCATTCCCTGGCTGAGGGAACAGTCTTATAAGTCCATGTACTCAACTTTGGAGGTGGGAGCCAAGCTCCAAGCAGTTTGGCATTCTTGTGAAGGGCACCTTCCTCCCCACCTACCTTCCGGTTGTGGATGGGCCAGTACTCGTCCTTTTCTCAGTAAACCTATTTAAAGCCCTAAAATGACTTGGAGAAAATGTTACTCTGCAGTGGAAAAGCTGTTAGTAATAAAATGTGCAGAATCTGAGGACAATTGGGCAAGTCATCATTTTTGTATTCATGAGTCAAACATCCAACTATGGCATAAAAACAAAAATGCGTTGCAAGTGTTGCCTAGTAAGAAAAAAGCAAACCGTAGCTTACCAGCATGTTTCCCAGACCTTGAAAAAACATTAATGGACTGGGTAGTAGATAGGATGCAACAAGGCATTGGTGTGGCATGTACTGAAATCAGACTTAAAGCTCTGGAACTGAAAGAAATCTCTTACAATCGGAAAAAAAAAGTTTAAAGCTTCCTATGGATGGGCAGTTCGTTTTATGATGCGGCATGGTTTTTCAGTTCGTAGAAGAACTACCATCGCACAACGTATTCCAGATGACCATGTAAAGAAGCTTCTGGAGTTCCAGACGTATGTAATCAAATTAAGAAGGGAACACATTTAAGATGCTGCACAGAAGGGAGCAAATGCCGATCAAACATCCTTGACTTCGATATGTGCTACAACAGGACTGTAGACACAAAGAGGCATAAAAACTGTGTTTATACATATAACTGGACATGAAAAGTATCACTTCACCATCATGTTAGCATGTACTGCAGATGGCAGGAAGTTGACAACTTTCATGATTTTTTAAGAGAAAAACTCTACCCAAAGGAATAAAACTTCCAAGAGGTGTACATATTTGTGTCCATCCTAATGGATGGATGAATAAATCATTAACCACTGACTGGTTAAAATGTGTTTGGGCTGCACATTCCAGTGGTCTAAGAAAAAAAGCTTCCATCTTGTTGTTTGACTTGTTTTGGGTTCATTGGATGCCTTCTATAAAGAAAACTTAGGAAAATGAAATATGATCTACCTCTAACTCTAACTATCCTATCTGTGCCTAACCCTGTTATCTTACCTAACCTTGATACCCATTGTCTCTCTCTCTATACCATATTTTACTACCATTCCTGAACCTATTCCTCCCTGTCTTTTGCACTGCTATTGTCCTCATCAATTCATATCCAAAATACTTATTGTTAATACAGTGTTAACTCTAAAATGTACATTATACTGTTTTATTTTAAAATCTATGCCTACTATTGTTACTGTACTGCCTTCTAGCTATTTATGTAACTGAAAAAAGTTATGTACTCACCATAACGTTCCATGTTTGTTGTCCATAATCTCACCTTCATTCTTGATGGCTGGGTATGGAAACGAGCATTGGCTCCGACTCAGCCACATACTAAAGCTCAAGAGCTTTTATTGGCTTGAGGCTACATCCTATCCCAAGATGCCTAGCGACTGTTACCCAGATCTCGTTTGAGAGAACTTATGACTAGATTATGCCACCTGATACAACAACAGATCCACTGCCCATAATTCCTAAGGCATGAAGGCAATCAGGAAATTTACAGCCAATTTCATAAAATTCCTCTTGATCCTCCAGGAAGGGGGAAGGAGGGGTGGGATGCAAGAATGAAGGCGAGATTATGGACAACAAACATGGAACGTTATGGTGAGTACATAACTTCTTTATGTTTTGTTGTCTTATCTTGCCCTTCATTCTTGATGGTTGGGACAGCATCCCCAGCACCTTCTTTCTCGGGTGGCTCAAGGAAATAAACTCTTCAGAACAGTGGAACCAAAGGATGCCCTGTTCTGGGAGGCCACATCTACTTTGTAATGAGTGATAAAGATATGATGGTTAACCCATGCAGCTGCAGTACAAATTGAATCCAAAGGGAGCCTAGCTTGAATGGCAGTGGAAGTCGACATAGCTCTGGTTGAATGCCCTCTAATTTTTCCTGGCAACTCTTTATTCTGAGAGTTATATACATAAGTAATGGTGTCTGTAAGACACTTTGATAAGGTGACTTTTGAAACTGAAGTCCCTTTTCTGTTTTCTGAGAATGAAACAAACAGTTGGTCAGATTTTCTAAATTCCTTTGTCCTATGTAAGTAAAAACGTAACTAACTGCCTATGTAGATCCAATTGGTGAAGCATGTATTCTGCCTTGTTGCCATGACTGGGGAAAAATACGGGTAAGCTCAATGGACTAATTTAAAATGGCCTCAGAACAAACTTTTGGTAGAAAGGAAGGATTTGTCCTGAGGGAAACTCTGTCTTTGTGGAAGATCAGATAGGGAGGACAGACAAAGCTTGCAGTTCTGAAACCCTCCTCCAGGAAGTAATGGCTGTTAAAATATTGTCTTCCAAGATAAGAACTTTAGTGGGCAAGAAGAGCCTGGTTCGAAAGGAGAGAAAATTGCAGACAATAACATCAAATTGAGGTCCCAAGGAAGTGGTGGTTCTCTTATGGAAGGTCTTAAAAAGAATGTACCCTTCAGAAAGGCTTTGCATAATCTGTGGGACATTATATTGGATCTGCATGTCTCCTACGTGGTAGTTTGATATGGCAGCAAGTTGTACTCGTACCATGGCTGCCGCTACACCCCCCATTAAAGGTTTCTTTTAAGAATTCCAGGATTGCAGATATAGCGGCTGTAAAGGGGTCTATATGTTTTTTTGTCAGCCCAACAAGAAAATCTCTTCCATTTGCTTGCATAAAGTTTTCTAGTTGTATTCCTGTGCGACAAAAACGAAATGTGTCGCACTACCAGAGATAGTTCTGGAAGCCTGGCTAAGTTGGGAAGTGGAGTAACCAAGCTGTCAGCTTGAGGCTTTGAATAGAGGGGTGGAGCACATCAGTCAGAAAATCTGGCACTGGGTCCAGGATACAAGGCTCCTCCTGAAGTTGGAGCCATAGAAAGGGGAACCATATCTGATGACGCCAGTAAGGAGCAATGAGAATTAGCCTGTAACGCAACGATTTGGCTTTCTGGAGGACCTTGGGTATCATTGGAAATGGGGGGAAAGCATACAGAAGTCCCAGGGGCCAATCGTGAACAAGTGCATCTCTTGGTGACTTCCCCGGAGGGGGAATTAGGGCAAAGTAGCTGCTGCATTTTGAGTTGACAGATGTGGCAAAGAGGTCACAGCAAGGCTGGCCCCACTTGCAAAAAATTTTGGTTTGCAATTTCCTGATTCAGGGACCACTTGTGAGGCATAAGAATTGCTCTGCTTAATCTGTCTGCTATCACATTGGATTTCCTCTGGATGTACGTTGCAGTCAGAAAATGCTGAGAAGAAATTGCCCATTGCCATACACTCTGAGCCTCTCGACAGAGGGGGCAGGATCTGGTTCCGCCTGGTTTGTTGATGTACCACACCATGGACATATTGTCTGTCTGTATTACAATCGTACCTGTTGGAAGACCGCTCTGAAATGCTTGCACCTCCAAAAGCACTGCCCTAATCTCTAGGACATTTATGTGCAAGTAGTATTCATGTTCTTGCCAAGTCTCTTGGACAGTCTGCCCCAGATAATGTCCCCCACACCCTATCTAGGAAGCGTCTGTGGTCACTGTAGCTACCGGTTGGGGAAGAACAAATGGTCTGCCTATCGTCACCTGTTTGGACTGAAGCCACCATCGCAAGTGCCTCTTGCAGGTGTCCTTAATGCAAATCCTGTGTGACATGGGCAACTCCTGCATGGACCACTGAGCAAATAGTAGCCACTGAAACATTCTCAGGTGTAGACACGCCAATGGGACTAATGTTATTGCAGCTGCCACTGAACCCAGAATCTTGAGGACAAATTTTGCCTGCACTTTTTCCTTCATGAGCAATACTACCACCTGATGGCGTAAAGTTTGAATTCTTTCATGAGGTAGGTTTGCGAACATGTCTTTTGTGTTTAATCCTGCCCCTATAAAGGTAATATGATAAGATGGCAACAAGGTAGATTTTTCAAAATTTATGGTAATGCCCAGCTCTGAGCAGAGATGAATGGTGGTGTCTCTTGCCCTGGTTAGTAGATGCTCGGTGGTGTTCAGGAGCCAGTTGGCTAAATATGGAAACACCACGAATCCTAGACGCCTCAGGTGAGCCGTAATTACTGCCATGTATTTGGTAAACACTCTGGGGGCTGTAGTGAGACCAAAGGGCAAAGCACTGACTTGGTAATGACTGGCTCCCAGCCAGAAGCATAAATATCTTCTGGATCGCCTGTCCATCTTTATATGCTAGTACGCATCCTGAAGATCTATGGAACATCCAATTGTCTTGTCTCAGAAAAAGGGAGTATATAGACTGCAGTGTCACCATCCGGAACTTAATTTTCTTTACCGACTTGTTCAGTCTGCTGAGATCCAAAATTGGTTGACAGTCCCCTGCCTTTTTTGGAACTAAAAAGAACTTTGAGTAAATTCCGGATCTGTGTAGATAGTATAGTGAGATACCGACCACAAAAAAAGCAGGTAACAAAGTTCTTCAAAAAATGCTGATATCCAGATATTCCGGATCTGATTTGGTCTGTGGGGACTTCTTGGATGACTCTTTTTCTTTGCAACCTTTGAACTTCTAGGGTTGCTTGATCCCTTTGACCGGGTGGTATGTCTGGGATAGACTTTGGTGGAACGGGTGAAAGGGAGAAAGGAATGCTGTATTCCCCCGGATATGATCGACCGTACCCATTTGTCTTGAGTGATGTCCCACCAGGCTTTTAGGTATAGCGATAACCTCCTCCTGACTGCCTCCAGAGGTGGTCAGGTGGGTCTCCATTGTGGAGCGCTGGAAGGGTCTACCAGAGAATGCATCCCTGTCACCCTGACTCTGCAGGCCTCCTCTGCCGCGAGGGCGGCGTCTTCTATTGTTATTTCCCCCTCTACCCCTAGGGGAAAATTCACCACAAGCATCCGGCAAAGCTCCTTTGGATTTCTGGAACCACATTTTTCTGCCCTTCTGACCTTTGGGATAAGGTCATAGAGTCTTGTCATCTTGTTCGCTCCTGGTAAGAATTTCCTTAACTTTTGGCCCGAACAAAGATGAGCTGTCAAAAGGGGCGTCAATTAAGGAAGACTTGAAGGGTTCAGCAAACTCACAAAGATGCATCTAGGAATGACTCCTCAGAGCTATTCCTGTGCCTGCTGCCCTATTCGCTCCATCGTCCGCATAAGAAATGAGGTGCATGGAGGAGTTTGTTACAGAGGTTAAGGTCGCAAGCTGAGAGCTTATCTTGTCAGGTACCCTCCCAGCTGAAGCACCTTGGAGGGTATCTCCTAGCTCCTTGAGAAGATCCCTCTGAAGATGAGTAAAGTGGGATAAATAATTCAGCAACCTAAGGGTAAAGGCCTCTGAAGAGAAGCCTTTTTTGCACCACCCATGATGGGGGGGTCAAGGGGGGACACCCAGGAGGTGGAAGGACGAGGCCAAACGCTCAAGACACATACGAGGATCTCCCCTGGTTGAGGGCTGCCACAATTTCCCTCTGTTTAAGGATCTCTCTAGAATGTCTGCAAAGAGACAGAGAAGGGGAACGGGGAACCTCAGAATCATCCAGATCCAGATCTGTGTTTGACGTCGACGTGAGTGACTCTGGTGCCTGCTTCCAGACTTCCTCTTCCTTCTTCTCTTCTGCCCAATCAGGAGAGGCCTCGGAAAGGAGGATCCTCCAGGGGCTCCTGAGGAGTTGGCTCTCACGGTCGGGATGAGCTGGAGGGGTCGATACGGGAGGGAGCTGGTAGGGAGGGCTGTGGGAGGGGCTGCGACTAGGGAGTAGAGCTCGAGCCACACCGCATGACTGAAAGCACCCCTGTCAGGCAGGCAGGAGACCCCCGCTCGAGGAGCCGGCACCCCCCACCGACGCCCGACGAGGAGCTAAGGCGTCGTCGAGAGCCGACCTCCTGAGCACCAGGAGGGAGTGAGGGAGACAGGTCGGGGAAGCTCACCCTCCGAGGCCACCTCGGATCCCCGCCGAGGAAGTCGAGCCCTCCATGGCCGACGACGGAGTCGAGGCCCCGCCGACGGAGACGAGGTGACCCGAGGTGACTCCAGTCTGGGTTGGTTCGCCCACCCGGAGTCTGAGAGAGGAAGAGTAGGAAGGAGTTTCAGGCACCCCACCGCACCGACTGGGCGAGTGGTGGCATCTGGGCTCTGACCAGACTAAGTAGCCCCAGACTTAAGTGGTCGGGACTCGCTCCTCTGAAACCTCGATGACCTCACGGCCGAGGACCTACTGAGCCTGCCAGACTCGGCTCAGAACCAGAGGCCGAATGAACCCGGGAATGAAGACTGAGCCAAGAGAAGGTGACCTAAACCTCCTTCTGATCTTGGCTCGGCTAAGGCCGAAGATCTTGTCGGAGCGCTCCGCCGGGCCGATATAGCCACGAGCTGAGGCGATGAGTCTTACCTGGACTGAGTCTTACTCGTGCAAGCGTTGAACCAGCTGAGCCCGCCCCAGAAGCCGGTTGAAAGACCGCGAAGAAGCGGGCTCTGTTGGAGGAGGACAGGGAATCTCCTGTTGAGACAGCTCGGAGGCCTTGAGCCTGTCAAAATCTCCCTTTCCTGACCCTTGTTTTTTCTGCAGGCACAGGACCCTGGGCAGGAGCACAGGACAGACATCTGACACAGACAGCAGACACCAAGACAGAGGTGCAACAGAGGACAGTTCCGTCTGTCAGAGACATTTTCCTGACAGCATTCCACACACTTACAGTCAACTATGCTGAATTAGACAACATGCTTCCTACACACTAAACACAAATACAAACATTAACACAGTAGAAATACTAGAAAAATAAAGTATAATAAAAAATACAAACAGTAGAAATATACTAAACAAAAAAAAACTAGAAACCAGCGGAAAAACTCCAAAATAAGAACTAAAAGTTACAAGAACGAAGAAACGGGAAAAGACAAGAAAGGGAAGTAAAGGGAAAAAGAACACTAAAAATACAAAAGTTAAACTAAAAAGGGGAAACAGATACTTAAAAATAGAGAAGTTAAAAAGGAAAAGGGGAAACAGAGTGACTTTACCCTCGAACGCATGCAAACGAGACTGGAAAGCTAGAACAACCCACCTCTAGGAGGGCGGCAAACGGAGATCTGGGGGTAACTCAGTGGAGCTAGACGGAGCGAGGCTCACTCCGAACCCAAATATATGTTTCCCGTATCTGTCCATCGTTCAAGAATCCTTATTCGGTGGATGGACAGATGAAGTTTTGGCTAATTCCTTCTTGGTGGCCAACGCCACCACCATAGCATCTACTGGGACATATTTGGTTATAAATTGTTTGTCCTCCGGGGCTGTAATGAATTTCTTGGGCCTCCTCGGAACTGGTTCCACCAACTCTGGAGAGCCCCACACCTTTCGACTGACTACACCCAGGAGCCGGTTGAAAGGCGAAGACACCCAAGAAGCCACCCCTCTGTATCAGGATCTCCAAGATGTCTGAAAAGAGACATCCTCAGAGGGTGACTGTGGAGACCCTTCAGAATCCTCCGTCAGTATCTGATGTGACAGACTCAGGGTAGTCTATGTGTTTCCTCTTACAAGTTCTCTTCCGAGGGACCTCCTCAGAGGGGTGCTTCGGGGAGGTTTCAGAAGAGAGGGTCCCGCCCACTGGGGCATTGGTTCCCTACACTTGGGCTGGAGGTATGGTGCAGAGGTTGACACTGGTCCTTTAGGGGGAAGAGTAGCTAGAGACGAGGAAGGAGCAGTCTCTGAGGAAAGCACACTCCTCCACCTTGACTGCATCATGATCCTGGGCCAAGAGAGCCTCTGGCTCCGAGGAACCGGGTGACCTCTCCTGCACCAAGGAGGATGGCTCCGAGGCTGACGTGGGAGCCGAACTCATCTGGGCCGAAGCTCTGAGTGGGAGAGTCGGATCTGACAAGGGTCTGGTTCGACTCCCCTCCCCCCCGGAACCGACAAGGGAGTCTCAGCCCCAAGATCCCTCGACGGATGAGGACATTGAAGAGATCGGAGCAGAGGTCGGCACCGAAACTCCAGGGATGGACTTTGGGTCCAACAGTTCCACCACCAGAACCTCAAGGCACTCTGGCTCCGAGTCAGAGGAGGAATTGAAGGGTAAAGCAGTTACTGAAGTTGGCTCTATGACCGTCTGGGCTGGGCTCGTGAGGATTTTAGTTAGGGCCAGTGTACGAAGCAACCTTCTAACCATCCACTCTACATCATCATCTGAAAGGCTCCTGGATGACCAAGAGGAATGACTGGAGGACTTGTGGCTACCTGCCACCGACTGCAATAAAGGAGACTGTGGCACCGAACAAACCAGATCCAAGGAAAGTGACCGGCTCCTTTTTTGGCTCTGAGACGGTTCCGAAACTCCAGGTGGAACTGATGGAGACATTTCCTTTTTGGAACCAACAGGGTTCGGATCCAAAGAATCCACTTTCTCATATCTTTTCAACAGCTCAGAAGCTGGAGCTGAAAAAGTTTTGAATTACTTCTCGGGAGTTTTGGAGTCCCGAGTCCCTTCAACAGCCCTTTTAATTAAACCCCTGAGTATCAACTTGTTTTTCCTTTCCTGCAGGACCCTTGAACTAAAAGCATGGCAAACAGAACAGGAATCCTGCAGGTAAACGGCTCCCAAGAAATACACACAACTAGTGTGTCCATCTGTGATCGACATTTTCAGTGTGAAAGAATCACACTTCTTGAAGCCAGACTGTTTAGGCATCCTGTTAAGTCACTATCAGCAAAAAAGTCACAACCAGTAATAAAGTCACAAAAAAAAAAGTAAATTTGTCACACAAGTCCAAGAACACAGCAAAACGGATCAATAAGACAACAAAAAAAAAGAAAGAACCAAGGTTTTTTTTGGGGGAAAAGAATGTTAGAAGGAAAAGGGGTTAGAGGAGAGTCTCTAACTTAAATGAAGTACTCCCCTAACCTGAGGAGATGTCTCTAACAAACGGCGAAACCTGGAATTTAGAACAGGGGAAAGGGAGCCCTCTGACTAAAATGGGCAAAGCTAGGGAAAGAGGAGAAAAAGGAATCCTCTAACTTAAATGGACTTATTAAAAAAGGGCAGCCATTAAATAGAAGGCCTAGGAAGATGACGGCCCACACAAGTCAGCAACAAACAGTGAAAAAGCTTTTAACTAAGGCAAGGAAGCACTGAAAAGATACAGCTATCTAAATTAATTATTCTACCACTGAAAAAATCTACAAAAGAACCGCAGAAAACTTAAAGAAAATATCCACTTAGCCTGAGTCAGCGAAAAAGCAATCCTGAAACTGCAAGCGGCAAATGAGATCTGAGTAACAGCTGCTAGGCATCTTGGGATAGGATGTAGACTCGAGCCAGTAAAAACTCTCGAGTTTTAGTATGAGGCCGAGTTGGAACCGATCCTCGGTTCCAAACCCAACCATCAAGAATGAAGGTGAGATAGGACAACATAACATTTGTATTTTCTGTATAATCTGCATGTCGAGCTTTTCTCCCTGGGCCTCCACTGAAAATGGGCTCTCCTAGGCCCAGTGGACTTTCCCGGTAAACAAATGCAATAAATAAATAAAATCTTGCTGTTATTCAAGGTGGCATGGCATGTCTACTGCAGCCTTTAGACGTTTCTGTCAGTAACCCAATAAAGGACGCTATTCATCATAAATGGAATGAATGGATAAGTGACAGAAATCACACATACTGCTGGTGGCCGTATGCATCAACCAACTCTCTTAGATCTTGCCGAATGGGTACTTGCAGCTTGCCATGATTTAGATGCATGCATAATTCAACAAGGTTTCCTCAAATGTTCTATTTCAAATAATCTTGATGGCAGCGAGGATGATATTTTGTGGGAGGATGAACAAGTATCATCAGACAAAAATGATAATGGCAATATGTATTACGATGGCACCAATAATAATAATAGCACTGATGCAACAGCACTAGATGAGCTTCTCACTAGTGACAGTGATGACTGTTCTCTCAGTTAGACTATTACGCACTTTTGATTATTAGGTACTATTAAAAATAATTGTTGACCCACTATCTGTATTTCACTAAGGGCTCACTACATTTTGTTATTTCAAAATAATCATCAGTGAAGCACAAGTACAGGTACTTGCTGGTTCTCCCTTGCTCTGTGCATTATCCAGAGAATGTTGGTAATTTCATCTCAGGTGCCTCTACAACTACTTAACACCAGATTTTTACACCTAGCAGTTCTTTCTATATATACCTTCCTACTATTGGTGTAGTCTAACCTGCATTATCTTGCTAGGTTGTGAAACTAGTGAGGTTGTTTGGTAATTTAAATACTGTTAACATTTATCTTTTTTGACATTGGAACAAAAAAATTATATTTTTCCTGTCTACTGGCCTTTATTGTGTTTTTCAAATTTATTGTCAAACTATGCGCAGCAATTTACAGTAATGGTAGAGTATAAGCTATAAAAATTATTGCAAAGTCTTAAAAAAAATTATCTTCAAAACTAATTTCCATTTTTCCAGAAATTTGTGGGCTACATATAGCATGCATTTTATAAACAAGTGGGTATTATAATTGGAGATTTTACAGTATATCACAAGCCAACATGGCTGGTCTGCAAAGGGGGTATGGCCTGGTTCCCCTTGCTTATTGCTGTACCACGACAGAAGCATTGTCAGTAACAACTTGTGACAGGAGACCAAAAATGATTCAGAGTTGAATGTATTGATCAGGGCAAGCATCTCTTTCATATTTATGTACTTGCATTTGTCCTTGGTGCCCCACACATCTTGCACTTTTATCCCTCCTGGAAGTGTTCCCCAAGCACCTGTGGTAACTGACTGCATTGAAACAGTGAGGGAAAAGGGGCGACCCAGATTTAAGGATATTTGCTGTCTCCACCAAGTGATTTCTCTTCCGACAAACACCAGCATATATAAAAAGATATAAAAAGTCAAAGGATGTTGGTAATGGGACGAAAGAAACTTCAGATAACACCATCTTTCTCATGTGGAATCTTGTTAGGGGGGATCATGAAATTCATAGATACCATGAGACCCAGAATCCTGAGATATTCTCTCACAGCAACTGAAGTCTGAATGGAAAACCTTAGAAACAGATTTAGATAAAGAAAAGCTTTTTGAACTGAGGTGTCTAGCTGCACCTCAAAAGCACAAAACTGTGTGGACTTCCAAGATGGCTGCACACAAAGTAACAGCTTGTTTCTAGCTCTCCTGGTGTGAAAACAGAAATTCAGCAGAGAAGGACAGTAGACTTGTGCTTATGGGTAAATATCAGTAAAGTACAGTTTTGTACCTACCATAAATGTAGATGTTCGAGTGTATACACTGCTGCAGTCATTACACTTGGGTTATCCTGTCGTCAGGCAGTTCCCAGTCGGCCTGAGTTCCAAAGTCTTGGTCCGGCCTCGGTTGCTGTCGCCTCCTCCCTGACGTCAGTGCGACAGGGGTATATAAGATTCAGGCGACACCATTTTCTTCAGTTTTTCTTGCCCCAGATGTCAGGTGTCTCTAAATAGGTAGGCAATTCCAATTGCTAATAAAACATACAAAAGAAAAGCAAAAAACAACTTACAGCTACCAGCAAATACTCCCCATAGGTAGTAAGGGTAGAAGACACAGGTACGTACCAGCCAGTAAGAGGGGAAGGAGGGAGGGTAACCTGGACTGCAGCAGTGTACACACTCGAACATCTACATTTATGGTAGGTACAAAACTGTACTATGTTCATCGTGTTACACTGCTGCAGTCATTACACTTGGGTAGAATCCCAAAGCTGAGAAAGGATGGCTGGTTCTATAAGGCATTAGGGGTGGCTATAAGGCCCTGCAGCACTGCAGTGGCGAAGCCAGCTCTGGATTTAGAGTATAGAGGCAGATGGTAATGCTTGGTGAAGGTATGTACAGAACTCCAAGTTGCTGCTTCCAAAATATACTTGGTAGGTACTCCCCTGAGGTAGGCAATTGAAGTGGCTGTTGCCCTGGTGGAGTGAGATCTAATGATGGTAGGTACAGGTTTTCCATGGTATGTGTAGCAGAAACGCATACAATGTCCTATCCATTTTGAAATAGTCTGTTTTGAAATGGCTTTTCCCTGTGCTCCTGCAGCATATGCTACCAATAATTGTTCAGATTTTTC
Source organism: Protopterus annectens (assembly GCF_019279795.1). NCBI lineage: Eukaryota > Metazoa > Chordata > Ceratodontiformes > Protopteridae > Protopterus > Protopterus annectens. The sequence goes on from NC_056737.1 coordinate 1,590,329,642, forward strand.
TGAAAGCTTTGGTTTTGTCCAAGTAGAAGCGTAACTGCCTGTGAATGTCCAAAGAGTGCAGTAGTCTCTCCCCTTTATTCTGTGGTTTAGGATAAAAAGTTGGCAGGTGAATAGTTTGGTTTAGAGCCACACTGGATACCACCTTTGGCATAAAAGTAGGGTTAGTTCTTAAAGACACCCTGTCCTGGTGGAAAATGAGGAAAGGTTCCACTGCCATTAGTGCCTGTAATTCTGAAACTCTTCGTGCTGATGTTATTGCCAGGAGCAGAGCAGTTTTCCAAGAGATACATTTTAATTCTGCTGTGTTGGCTGGCTCAAAAGGAGGTAAAGTTAGATTCTCCAAAACAAAGTTGAGGTCCCAAGTTGGAGTAGGTGCTCTACGGGGCGGTCTTATGTTTTTAGCCCCTCTGAGGTACTGTTTTAACAGAGGATTAGAGAAAATTGGTGGATCCGTGTTGTAAAGAGCAGAGATGGCAGAGGCGTGGATTTTGATGGATGAGTAGGAGAGTCCTTTGTCCAGCATCTCAGCTAAGTATTGTAGTATCTGAGGAATGTTTGGGACAAGAGGGTCAAGGCTGTGAGCTTGGTTCCAGGCACAGAATCTCTTCCATTTATCCGAATAGGCTTTCCTGGTACTAGGCCTTCTGGCCTCCAGAATGACATCCATAACAGCTTTGGAGAGAGGCATTTCTTGCTTGACTAAGGAATCTTCCATGCAGCTAGGTTTAAGGTCTTTAGCTGGCTGTGTGGTATTTGTTTGTTGTGCTGAGTCAGTAGATGTGGGATTTGAGGCAAAATCCAGGGTGGTTCTTGTGCTAAGCTCCTTAAGATTGGGTACCAGTGCTGGCGTGGCCAGTCTGGTGCAATCAGGATCATCTTTGGCTCTTCCTGCCTGGCTTTTATGAGTACCTTTGGCAGGAGAGGTAGTGGTAGGAAAGCATATACTTGTAGGTTCTCCCAACTGAATGAGAGGGCATCCACTTTCCATGCTTGTGGATGGTAACTCCTTGTGCAGAATTTTTGTAGCTGGCAGTTTATTGGGTATGCAAACCGATCTATGTCCGGGCGCCACCATTTCTGTGTTATCATTCTGAATATTTGTGGATTCAACTCCCATTCATGGGGATCCATGATGTTTCTGCTTAAGTAGTCTGCCAGTGTGTTTTTGTCTCCTGGCAGGAATTGTGCTTGCAGATGAACTTGAAGGTTTATAGCTGTGTTCCACAAGGTCATAGCTTGTCTGCATAGGGGGTAGGAGTGAGTGCCCCCTTGCTTGTTTATGTACCACATAACTGTGGTGTTGTCTGTCTTTAGTAGTAGTTGTCCTGGATGCAGCAGGTCCTTGAAAGCTATAAGCGCATTTTGTACAGCTAGCATCTCTTTTTGATTGATGTGAAGATGCCTTTGTTCTGCGGGCCACGTGCCCTGAATACATTTGCCTGCCATGTGTGCTCCCCAAGCGTAATCCGATGCATCTGTTGTCAGTGTTTGCCTGGCTGTGGGTTGTGTAAAAGGCTGTCCCTTGTTGAGGTGACAAGCTTGAGCCCACCATTGAAACTCCTGTTGAAGGCAAGGGATTAGTGGTATAACTGTTTCCAAACTTTCACAGTGTTGAGACCATACATTCTTTAGGTACCATTGTAGTTTCCTCATATGCAGTCTGGCATATGGAATTAGTAGTATGCAAGATGCCATGTAACCCAAGGCCTGCAGAATTTTTTCTTGCAGGGAGTTGGGTCTTTGTTGCCATCAATTGAAAGTATTGAGTCAGTTGAACTTGTTTGTCTGGTGTGAGTTCTGGGCCGTTGTGTTCAAGCTGGCACCCAGGAATATAATCTCTTGTGAGGGCACTAGTTTTGATTTCTTTTCGTTTACTGTGTACCCCAAGCAACTTAATAACTTTTTTAACAAACGCCAGATGCTTTAGAAGAATGTCCTTGCTCCCTGCTTGAATCAGGCAGTCGTCCAGGTACGGATAAATTTGAATTCCTTTCTGTCTGCAAAATGCAATTACTGGTGCCAGGCACTTTTGTGAAGACTCTGGGCGCAGTAGATAAGCCAAAGGGCAGTGCAGAGAATTGGTAGTGCATTGAACCAGCTATGAATCTGAGGTATCTTCTGCAGTTTTGTCTGATAGGGACATGCAGGTATGCCTCTTTGAGGTCCAAAGTCACGAGCCAAGCTTTCTTGCCCAGCATGGGAAGAAGCTGCTGTAATGTCAACATTTTGAATTTCGGAACATCCAGGTAAGGGTTTAGAGATGAAAGATCCAGAATGGGCCTCCAGGCTTTGTCCTTTCTGGGTACCAGAAAGAGTCTTGAGTAAAATCCTTGTCCTCGCTCCTGTGATGGTACCTTTTGAATAGCTCTAATATCCATGAGTGCTGTAATTTGTTTTTGAGCCTCTGCCCATTGATTTGGTGGCAGATTTGGCATTCCTTTTAACCTTGGCAGAGTGCGAAAGTGGAACCTGTAAACCTTGAAATACAATGTTGAGAACCCATTTGTCTTTGGTGATCATTTGCCAATTGTGGTAGAAGAGTGCCAGTTTTCTTCCCAAGGGGGCTGCCAAGAAGGATTTGTTTGGCAGCTGTAGTGGGAAGTCATTGGAGCTGTTTTTTATATGGTTGGGGCCTGTCTTCCCCTTCTTTCTGGCCTGATGCAACCCATTGTTGAGGCCTGTAAGCTCCCTGTGTTTGACCTCTACCTCTTGGAAGTCTGTATCTTCCCCTTTGAGGTCTGTCTGTAATTGGAAAGGACCAATTCTTAGTTGGCCAGTTTCTGCTAAATCTAGGGAGGCTGAACCTGTAAGAAATCCTTCACCGTTTACACAGATTTTGCCTTATCCTCCATTTTCTTTAGTACCTCTTCTGCCTTAACTCCAAATAACACATCCTGCTGCAAAACTGCATCCAATAATTTTGCTTTAACATGATCTGGTAACGTATGTTCTTTTAACCAAGCATGTCTTCTAATGACAGAGCCTGTAACTACTGCCCTGCAGGAGTCCTCTAGAGAATCAAAACCACATTGCAAAGTATGCTTTCCCACTTGTTCATCTGCATGCAATAAATCCTGCATTTCTTTAAAATTAGGAGGATCTGATTCTGGAAGCACTTTTTGTTTTAACTGAGACAGTAAAAACTGCTGATATTTTAGCATGTGAAACTGGCAATTTAAGGCTCTCATTATTAAAGTTGCAGATGTATATACTTTCTTTCCCTATCTGTCTAATGCTCTGGAATCTCTGTCAGAGGGAACTGGATTCTTGGCTGATGAGGCCTTAACTCCTTTGGGTCCCTGAGAAATAGTTTCAGGGTCAGCTACAGGGCTTTTATACTGAAATTTATGTGAGTCAGGGACTCTGTAGTATCGGTCAGGTTTAACAGGGGCTAGAGGTAAGGAATCAGGATTTAAGCTGGATTCAGTATACACATCATCCACAATATCTAACACTGGTGGAATAGCAAGGGGTCTGTGTTGAGGTAACAAAAGGAAGTCTCTGAGCCTTTTCTTGGATTCTGAATAATCTTGGCCTTCCCAGTGGAAATGCTCCCTCATGGTATGTAGGGTTTCCCCAAAGGAGTAGTCCTTAGGCAGTTTTATTTATTTATTTCCAGTTTGATTACCGAGGAAGTCCACTGGGCCAGAAAGTGCCCATTTTCAGTAGAGGCCCGGGGAGAAAAGCTCCATAAGCAATGCAAATACAATATAAGTTACGTAATGTTGAAGTTAAAAAATACATGTATAAATGCATTCATACAGTTAGTAAAAAAAAAAAAAAAAAGCAAATGCATACAGTATACCTCATAAACATCATTAAGGAAAGTAGATAAAACAGATTTTCAGTAGTTTCCCTTCAGAGCAGCAAGTTTCAACTGTCTGTAATATCGAGATCTGAGGTTACTTGATATTTTCAATATTTACATACAAGGAGTAGAGAGAGAGAATTACTTAAACTGAGAAGTGGCTTAAGTTTGTTTTAGGAGCAATAGAAATATATTAGTTCTAGGGTAGTGTGAAGTGAGGAGTATAGAGGGTTCAATGGGTAGTTATTTAAATTTAAGTGGGATGAAAGCAGGAACATTTATGTTTAGAAGACAGGTAAGAGAAAAGTTGGGTTTTGAAGGATTCTGAGTTAGATGTTGTTCTAAGTGAAGGAGGGAGAGAGTTCCATTTCCTGCCTAGAGAGAAGGAGAGAAGGAGTTGGCCAGCAGGGCGTTTGGGTTTGTGGATAGAGATTAAATTTTGGTGTTCATATCTTAGAGATCTATTTGGGATGTACGGAGGAAGGATGTTTGTTAAGGCTGGGCATTTATCACGGTAGAATATTAATTTGTGAGCAGTGGTTAGTTGGAGATAGTCTAGGTGGTTAGAGAGTTCTAGCCAGTTCAGAGTTTGTAGGGAAAGGCAATGGCGAGTAGAGGTTTTAGATTTGGTTGCAAATTTAGAGATCTTATTATAGCAAATTTCAAGTTTAGAGGAGTTGGAAGAAGACAGGTTAGTTAGGAGTGGAGCTCCATATAGTAAAGATGGTAGAAGATAGGTAGTTGCTAAGGTATGCCTAGAGGAGTTGGAGAGAAAGCGGTTGTTCCTATAGAGCATACCTAGCTTTTGGTGGGCTTTCTTTATGTTTTGTTGTATGTGGATATCAAATTTAAGGTGCTCGTCTATGGTGATGCCAAGGAGTTGGTTTGGCTTAGGATTTTGAAAGCATTCTTGTCAAAAGTGAAAGCCCTGGAGGGAGGGAAAAGAAGAATTTTAGATTTATTAGAGTTGAGAGAGAGATGATTTTGGTGCATCCAGTTCTCAGTAGTGGAAAAAGCTATTTGGGTTTTTGTCAGTAGTTCAGGAAGGTTAGAGGCGGCATAGACTAAGGTAGAGTCATCAGCGTATTGGATAACTGTTGTGTCTGGGATGGCAGTGTGAAGGTTATTTATGAAGATGTCGAAAAGCATGGGTCCAAGGATGGACCCCTGGGGAACGCCAGTGGGTGTAAGTAAGAAGGAGGAGGTAGAGTTTTTCCATCTGTCTGATAGGTAGCTGGAGAACCAGGATAGAGCATCAGGGGATAGATGAAGGTTGGCTAGATGAAAGAGAAGGTATTTGTGAGAGATGGTGTCAAAGGCTTTAGAAAGATCTAGCAGTACAGTGGAAACTAGTAATCCAAAATCCCTGGCTTGATTGGCTGTTTCTAAGAAGGATAATAAGGCAGTAATGGTGCTGTGGCCAGGGCGGAAACCGTGTTGGGTGGGTGTTAGGAGGTGGTTCTGGGTTAAGAAAGGCATGAGTTGGTGGTGGACACATTTTTCTAGAATTTTTGATATAGGTGAGAGTAGGGCAATTGGGTGGAAGTTGGAGATATTAGTATTTTTGCCTCCTTTATGAAGCGGTAGAATGTAGGCTAAGCACCAAAGAATAGGAACGTATGACTCTTTTAAAGATCTGTTAATTAAGATGCTGATAGGGAGAGCAATACCTTCAGCAGCACATTTAAGGAAGGAGGAGGGGATGTTGTCAGGGGCATTAGAGCATGGCTTTAGTTTGGATAAGAGCCTTTTTATAAATGTGGTTGAAACAGGTTTCAGCTGGAAATTGAGAGGACAGTTAAAAGTTGATGTAGAGAAAAGAGAGTTGGATGTATTATTGTTTGGAAAGGATTTAGTTAGTTTAGCTATAGATTCAGTAAAGAATTTGTTGAAGTGAGAGCTTAGTTCTGTGTCAGTTATACTAGGGTCAGGGCAGGGGTTATTCCTGGATCCTGCATGGAGAAGGGAATTAACTGATTTCCAGAATTGTTTTGGGTTCTTGTTATGGTTGGACTGAAGTTTATTGTAGTAGTTTTTCTTGTCCAGGATGACTAGTTTTTTTGCTTGGTTGCGGAGTTGGGTGTATTGGAGCAGGGATGAAGGCATTTATTTTTCTGGTAGAGCTTCTAGGATTTGTCCCTTTGATGCATGATTTGTTTTGTTTCTTTGGATAGCCAAGGGGCAGAATTATCTTTGACTCATTTGTTTCTTGGTGGGGCTTGGGAGTTAAGAGTATTTAGGAAGATAGAGTTAAATTGTTCTACAGCATTGTCTAGGGGAAGAGTATTTAGGATCTGCCAGTTAATATGTTTAAAAATGTTTGAGAAAATTGTGGGGTTGAAGTTGCTGAGATTACGAGTGTGGATGTAATGGTGTTGATATTGGGTGGAATTAGCTGAGCGGTGTATGAAAGTGGGGAGATGGTCACTAAAGTTGTCAGCTGAGGTGAGGCTGATGGAATAGATTCTTCAGCATCAGAATCCTCATAAGGGGGTAAAGAGTATCCTAGGTCTGAGGATGAATCAGAAAAGATGGACACCTGGTCGGATGAGTCATAGTCTGCATCCTGTCTAGGCCTTTTATCAGGAGGGGGATGGGACCCCCTGATCATAGTGATTAGGTCTTCGGCCATTTTGAGCATTTGTTTCTTCAGCATGGAGGCCTGCCCTGGAAAATGCTGTATTTGCTTCTTTGACTTTAAAGGAGGCTTAGACTTAGCTGAGGGTTTAATGCTTAACTGAGTAGGTCTGAAGACACCCTCTGTAGCTGTGGGTTGCTCAGCTACTCCGGATCCCTCTGAAAGGTTAGTCTCGGTAGGTTGAAGAACTTGTGCGTCCGAAGGCCCAGCCATCTCCACGTGGGAGTCAGAGGCGGCTTGTGGTTCTACAGAAGCGGTCGTCAGGGGCTGCGATGGCGCCTCGCTGAAAACCGGAGAACCGGCGACTGGCCTAGAAGAGGCTTTGTCATCAGTTTTGGGCTTCGGATGCCTATCCTTGTCTTTGTGCTTTTTGTGTATTCCGATCGTCGGAAGTTCCGACGGCATGGTATAATTGAATTTTCTACCAAAATAATGTTGGGCAAAATCAAACGGACGTTTAATAGTGTGCTCGTTAAACCTAGCACAAAACCGACAACCAGTGATGTCGTGGTCAGGGCCTAGGCATGGGATACACAATAGGAATGGAAATCCTTATGAGGTATTTGCTTCCCACAAGAAATACAGTTATTAACTTTTACTCACATCGGTCTGAGGCAAGAAAAAGTTTCCCCAACAGGGTACTTAGCTTTGTAGAAGACTTTGGTTCTGGATTCAGAATGAAAATCTCAGGAGACGGCCGACCGGCACTTGCGAATTGCTTTTGCTTCGGGCACCGCGCGGCAAGAAAGACTGAAGAAAATGGCATTGGCTGCATCTTATATACCCCTGTCACACTGACGTCATGGAGGAGGCGACAGCAACCAATGCCGGACCAAGACTTTGGAACTTAGGCCGACTGGGGAACCGCCTGACGGCAGGATAACCCAAGTGTAATGACTACAGCAGTGTAACACGATGAACATCCAGTTAGTAAGTGCACTGCCTCGATGTCAGAAATAAAAAAATACAGAAGACCTGGAAAAAATTCGGCTACAAAGAGTGAGGAAGAAACACTGACTGGGGAATGCTCTGTAGCTGTTCAGCAAAAAGCAATGCAACCTTTGGACATGACTTCCAATAACCTACAGGAAGATATAAGACAACTGTATACAGACCTGGTTAAACTAAACAAAACACTGATGGGGTATATCAACACAAACAACTAAATTCTTGAAAACTGGAAGAAGCTTTAAAAAGACATTCAGAAGAGATGACAAAGCTGCAAAAATCTGAGGTCGAAATGAAGAAAAGGCTGGCTGAATATGGGACTGCCCAGGAAGAGATGTTTCAAAAAAATAGAATTAGAGGACAGAGCATATAGGGAAAACCTGATATTTTCAACTATACCAGAGAAGCTGGAAAGAACAGACTGCATTAATTTTATGAAAGCACAAATGAACAACTGGACTGGTATTCCACAGCAGGAGTTAATTGAAAGGGCACATCATGTGTATGCTCCAAACCTAGCTATAAGAAATTAACCTAGACCTTTAATAGTAAAGATTCAATCCTACCAGCAAGGAGGAGTTGATTCTGACAAAACTGTGGCAGAAGGACAAAATACTAAAAGTGGGAGAGAGCATAGTGTTTGTGGAGAATAATTACTCACTGTACAGCAGGTAAAAGCGGAGTAATTCATGCCACTATTCAGGGCATGTCAAGATGTGGGTCTTTCCCGGAAGGGACAAAATCATTTTTTGATGACGTGCATGCTAAGGAGGAAATACAAAAGTTTGCCCAACAAAATGTGAGCTGTGAAACAGGAGGAGAGTCTGCTTCTTGTTCTTCTGGTATGAAAGACCAGAGAGAGACTATACCTGTGAAACCTTTTTCGGTAATTCAATGGAAAATATTGGAAAGAATGAACGCAGCATGAGAGTTGACTAGAAGAATTGACAGCACGTTGGAAATGAAGCAGATACAGGATCTGGGCAATGGACAAGAACAGTAATAAAACCAGTAACTCAATGTGTGAATACAATGCAATAATTACATTTGTGAAATATTACAAAAGAAGAAAATCTGGAAATACTGGACTTTTTAAAAATTTCTTGAATTTGTGGGGGACTCTAACGTATATGTCCCACTTCATGTCATTAATGTTTGGAAAAATGCTTTGGGGAGGGAAAGAGAGGGGAGAAAGCCAACTGTAAGTACAGAAAATATTTTCTTTCTTACTTTTCTTAATTGTACTGTATTTGTGGTGCATAGCTTTCTTTGCACACCATTTTTAAGTGTAATGGGGATTGTAAACAGGTGCTGCTGTTTTTCTTTTTGTCCTCTCTTCTCTCTTTCTTTTTTGATAAATATAGGAAATGCAATGTAAAAAAAAGCCTGGTTAAAAAGGCATGAAAAACTTAAAATTAATGTGCTGTTTTTCATTCTTGCATGGGGAAACGACTGTATTAAGGACCTTAGATTAATTAGTTTTAAGACAGCAAGTAATGGAAAAGAATACTGATTATGATGAGGCTTTTTTCTAACAAATACATGTATACTTAGCAGTAATTCTGCAGATAGTCTTCATATTTCCATAAAAACACTGATAAAGAGAACCATTGGCCAGAACATAATGTTCTCTGAAAGCAATCAGGGGTTTTCCCAGCTGGGAGGGCTTTAAAGATAAGACAAAACCAACTAGACTTGAAGTAAAGTTTTCTCATTTTTTAATGAAATGGGGATACTAATATAAAACAGGTGCTTTTGTTTTTTTTCTTTTTCTCCCTTCTTTCTTTTTCTTTGTTCAATTTTAAGAAATGTAGGCACTGCAGTAAAAAAGGGAAACAGAGCAGAAGTCAATGAGAAAGGAAAGGTCTGGTAAAGAGAATATGACAAAAGAAAAATCAGTGTACTTTTTCCCATGCTTGTACAGGGAAATGACTGGGTTTAGACCCTAGGCTTCATCCAATAACAAGTTTATTACAAAGCATGTAAATGAAAAAGGAATATTGAATATTATAAGGCTTTTTTTCTGGTAAACAAGGTACCCCTAGCTGTTTGTGCCTCATTTGCATGTCACTAGAAGACAATTTGTTACAAAAAGAGAAATGGCTTGGAGAAAGTGTTTACTGAAAATATGTTTTGGGGGTTGTTTGTTCTGTTTGAGGGCTTTCAAAAAAAAACCAAAAAGGTATGTAAAATGTGGCACAGGCTCACATGGATACGGCAAGAAACAACTGTATAAAAGACCAATCTGCCGAACAGTATATATATGTAACACAAAAGTTGAATTCGACATTTAACAAAAAAGTAGTTATGCATAAAAGGTGGTAATAATAACTATATAAGAAATTATGCTTTCTGTAATGCCTTTCAATCTGAATAGTCTTACAGATAATTATAAAAAAGAACGAGTAGTAAACTATACTAAAACGTAGAGTGCAAACAGCTATGCTACAGGAGACATAACTGGAAAAAAATGAACAAGTGAATTTGATAAAGAAAGGTTTTCAGGATGACTACTCAGCAGAATATCTGGGGCAAAGGAAAAGAGGAGTACTTGCATTAATTGCAACAGGAGCTCCAATAGGGATAGAAGAATTAAAAAAGATAATAATGGAAGATGTATAGTACTAAGGGGCTACTGGCAAAGGAGGAGGGTTACACTGACACTTATTTATATTCCACCTAAAACTGCTATAATGGAGCTTAAAAAATTCTGGGAGAAATGATCAGCTTTCATCAGGAATATAACTTATAGGTGGAGACTGGAATTTGGTTTCCAATAGTGAAAATGTGTCTGGGGGCCCAGAAATATAACAAAGGACGGTTGACTTTTGAAGAATTTTATGAAAATGTTTGGCATGGAAGATGTTAATTCAGTCCTAGGAGTTCAGAGTGAATTTACATATTATTCTCCATGACAAAAAAAAATGGGCTTGGCTAGATATTATATCTCACAGAACATGTGCATTTAACTGAAGGTCTTGAAACATACCCAATAATTTATTTCAGATCATGCGCCAATAATAACTAAAATAAACATGCAAAATAATGAAATAAAAAGGAGACACTGGTGCTTTCCCACCTATCGGCTGAAAAGAGAGGAATTTAAGGAATTTGGAATTAATTCAGGATCTACTAGAGAAGATAGAAATTCTTCTGAAAATATATCTAGGGAGTGGGATACAATTAAAATGGAGTTTAAAACTAGGGTGGAAATAAAGGAAAGAGTGATATGACTAAGAAGTAAAAAGAATTATTTAGAGGGACTGACAAATATTACAAAACGGGGAAGTCTCTCAGAACAAGAAAAGAAGCAACTGCAGAATGTTAAACAGAAAATAAGGGATTACCTCAATAATACGCATGAGTTTAGAAAGAATGCTGTCAAACAAATTTTTTTATAATAATTCTAGAGCACAAAAACTGTAAGCATGACTCAGGAAACGGAAAGGGGCGTCACCAAGCATAGGGAGCCTATAACAAAGAAGATAACAAGGGATCCTGTAGAAGTATTAGAAATATTTCAAAACTTTTATGAAAGTTTGTGTAAAGCAGAAAAATACGGAAATCAAGAAAAGGTACAAATGGAAATGTTTATGGAAGAATTAAATATGCCAAAGTTAGAGGTAGATGAGGCTCAATTACTAACAGGACAGGAAAAGATGATATATGTATAACCAATCTACAGGAAAGTCCCCAGGAATAGATGGTATTCCTGTGGAAGTTTGGAAGCTAGGAGGTAAAAAAGAATAGCTGTGTAAAATCTTACCATAACCATAGATGTCCTTCTCTTCTATATACTGGAGTATCTATAACATGAGGGAGTCCCACCTCCGGTTGACTCGTACATCTGGCCTTTTTACCACAGTTAAATGCAAATGCGAAGGTCCATGTGACGGCCAGCATCACTCAGCGTATGTTGGCCATAAACAGATGTCAGGTATAAAGTGGATGTCAGCAATCACCTACCTCAGAATTGAATGCTGCCAAGCACCAGCCTGAAGGGAGCAAGTCTACAGAAGTCAAGCAAATAACATGGGAAGGCTGAGAAACTATACTGCAGCATATAGAAGAGCAGGACATCTATAGTTATGGTAAGATTTTGCACAACTATACTATACCCTTCTAGTCAAATGATGCAGTATCCATAACATGAGGGAGAATGCAAAGCTCATGCAACAGAAGGATTTGGAGGAGGAAAATAGATATTTTCCATAATTCCATGCAGAATTGCTCTAGCAAATCATGCTCTGGACCTGAAAATGGTATTCAATTTGTAATGTTTGGTGAAGGTGTGAATAGATGACCATGTAGCTGCCTCCAAAATGGAAGCTGTGTCCAAACCTTTAAAGAAGGCCCCAGACGAAGACACAGCCCTAGTGGAATGTGCCTTAACTGGAAAGGGGAGATTTTTCCCATTGGCTATGTAACAGAAGGTAATGGCTCTAGAAATCCAGGAGGAAATAGTTTGCTTGGAAACAGAATGGCCCAAGGCTCTTGGGTGATAGGAAATAAACAGCATATCTGCCTTACGGGTGGGCTTGATCTTAGCCAAATAATATCTGAGCTGTCTGTGCACATCCAAAGAGTGGAGGATCCTTTCACTAGAGGATTCTGGTGAAGAAGAGAAGGTAGGGAGATTGATGGACTGATTTAGGGATAGCTCATTCACTACCTTGGGCATAAAGAATAGGTTGGTATGAAGGCAAACCCTGTCTTGATAGAAAACTGTGAAAGGGGGATGATGTCATTAGGGTTTGCAGCTCACAGACCCTTCTGGCTGAGGTAACAGCTACCAGGAGGACAGTTTTACATGTGTGGTGTTGTAAAGAAGAGTCCTTAGCTGGCTCAAAGGAACTAAAGTAAGCTTTCCCAACACAAAAGTAAGATCCTAAGGGAGAAGGATAAGTTTCCTTGGAGGTCTGATATGTAGAACCCTTTTCAGAAATAGCTTGACGTCCAACCTGGATGCCAAGGGAAGAGTCAAAGGTAAACATGCTGAGATGGCAGATGAATGTCCCTTGATGGAGGAATATGACAAGCCACTTTTCATCAATTCACTCAGGTAAGACATGACCACTGGTGGATCCACAGACAGTGGTTGCAAGCTATGTTTTAGACACCAGACAGAAAACCTCTTCCATGTGGACAGCGAGGATTTCATGGCCTCCAGGAGAACTTGTATCACTTCCTCAGTGCAAAGGTGTCTAAAGAGAATCAAAGCCCTATCACCCACAGGGTTAAGTTCAGGGTGGATATCTGAGGGTAACAAAAAAAAAAACCCTATGGGATAGTTATGTGAGCACAGGCAAAGCACAAGGCAACTTTCCAAAGCGAGTGAAGACTAGGCTGGTAGTCAAACTGGTGGCAGAAAAGTTCTGAGGTAGGTGTGTGCAGAGTTCCACTTTATACCAGACGTCCATTTATGGCTGATATACACTGAGTGAAGCGGGCCATTGCATGTACCTTCACAGTAACATTTAACTTTGGTAAAACGGTCGGACGTACGAGTCAAGTGGAGGTGAACTCCCTCAGTGTTATGGATACTGCAGCATACAAATAGAAGGACATCTGGAAGGTTTTGTTTAACAGTATTTTAAGGGTCTATATTAGATGAACAAACAATCAAAATGTCGAATACAACATGCTCGACACACTTTGATCGAACGTTCATCTAATCGAACTCCGAAAATGCCGAAAACCGGTGTTTCGAAAAGTTTTGTTTGCCCACCTTCCCTATACTAACATGCAACACACACATACACAGCTAACACATATAAACCTCTACATGCTCACATCATTCAACAACTTTAAAACCTAAACACACTCTTCTGCTTTTAAAAGGAAGTAGGGGGCTGTGCCCCCCCCAAAACTATATATACCAACTTAGAGATCTCTCTACATTGGGGAAAGGGCAATTTCCTGGTAATCGCAAAATACAAACACAAGTAAAGAATTCGCTTACTTAGCCATTCCAGACAGTGTAGCGTCTTTACGTCACAAGCTACACTCACTACCATGGCCAACTAAAGCTTTTCGAAACTCCAGTTTTTGGCATTTTCCGAGTTCGATTAGATGAACAATCGATCAAAGTGTGTCGAGCATGTTGTACTCGACATTTTGATCATTTGTTCATCTAATACAGACCCCTATTTTAAGAGGAAGAGCAGCATCCTGGAAGAATGCAATGGTAACGGTAATACCTAAAGAAAGTAAAGATCCATCGGATCCAGCTTCATATAGGCCCATTTCAATACTAAACCATGATTATAAAGTGTTTATGTCTATAATGACTAAAAGAATGGCAAAAGTGATACAAAACTGACAGATATGGATCAGTGTAGTTTTGTGGAGGGAAAACAAACATTTGACATTAGCAGGGCACTGATGATCCAGAGGGAAGCAGAATACAAGAAAATACCACTATTATTGGTGGGTCTTGATGAAGGGAAAGCATCTGACAGAGTACACTGGGACTTCATGAGCAGGGCAATGGAAGCACTTGCTTTCCCTGATACAATTATAAGGTTGATTAGAAGGGTCTATTATCAAAGTTTTGAAGAGGGAAAACGCCGAATGTGAAAACATCGAACCCTAAATATCGAATGGTAAAAATAGCGAAGCCCCGGAACATTGAAATCTTACCTAGGGCAAGATTTCGGTGGGCCGTTCCGTGGCTTCGCTATTTCCTTCACTGTGGTGCGAGAGTTACAGACCTTAGAGTTAGGGTGCGGGTTAAGGTAAGTGGATAGTTAGTAATGTATGTATGGTGTAGTGTAGGGTTGTGTTTTGTTAACTGTATGTGTGTGTACTAATTAGTGTATAGATTCATAGGGTATATGTGTGTGATAGTTACGAACCTTAGGGTTAGGATGTGGATTAAGGTAAGTGGACAGTTAGTAATGTATGTGTGGTTTAGTGTGGGGTTGGGTTTTGTTAACTATATGTGTGTGGTTTATTTATTTTGGTGTGCTTGTGTTGCTGCTAATTTCCACCTCCTTATCCAACTTTTCCAATGTTTAAGCCACTACTTGATCTAGGGTCATTTGGGTCATAGTAAAGACTTAATCCCTCTATGCAAAGAACCAACTTTAGACAGTAATATAATTTTAAGTAAAACATTCCATCCTATGTTTAAATGTATTGCAGTCACCATCTTCTTCATGAACCTTCCCCCCCTCCCTTTTTTTTTCCTTGACACACTTCTAAGTGCAGCTTTTCTGAGAGTTTTTAAACAGCCTGTATGACCGTTTTGGTCCTGGCTATGAATAAGTTGCATATGCTGCAGAAATGTCCACAACGGGCAAGTTATCTGGGAAAAAAGATATGCAAGTTAAGAGTACAACTTAAAGTAATTAAATTAAATTAGTTTACAGATTCACTCAAAACTTACTCAGTTCAAAAATAATCCCCTCCAGTTGTAAATACAAACTGTACCAGACAAGTCCGGTCCTATCAGTGAGTTATACAAGATCGAGTCTTAGAAAGGTCAGTCAAGAACCAGTTACGGAATGGTTGCTTTAAAGGGGGATTTTATAAACAGAATTTAAATTTTTTAATCCCCGTCTCTGCGCGTGGCTGCTGAGCGATCCCTGGAGTCTACATTTGTATACCAATCTGTGCAAACCTACTATACTCACTTTATCCACTCCCAGCTGTGCCCTATTGGACTCAAAAGAACAGCAATATCCACCTACCTATACCTGCCTGGGTAGCTCCTCACCTGGGGTATCTAACCACCCTTGGACTAAAAGCCTAAGATTCTGTGCAATCCTACTATACTCACTTTATCCACTCGCAGCTGTGCCCTATTGGACTCAAAAGAACAGCAATATCTACCTACCTATACCTGCCTGGGTAGCTCCTCACCTGGGGTATCTAACCACCCTTGGACTAAAAGCCTAAGATTCCGTGCAAACCTACTATACTCACTTTATCCACTCCCAGCTGTGCCCTATTGGACTCAAAAGAACAGCAATATCCACCTACCTATACCTGCCTGGGTAGCCCCTCACCTGGGGTATCTAACCGCCCTTGGACTAAAAGCCTAAGATTCTGTGCAAACCTACTATACTCACTTTATCCACTCCCGGCTGTGCCCTACTGGACTCAAAAGAACAGCAATATCCACCTACCTGGGTAGCTCCTCACCTGGGGTATCTAACCGCCCTTGGACTAAAAGCCTAAAATTGTAACTATTATTTTCCTTTCCTATACTTTAAGTATATACTAGTCCACTACACTTCCTAGGTGTACTAGTTAAACTGCCATATCTGCCTGCAGCCATACCCCCCCTGTCTACTACTGTTGCTCTCCCTGCATGTCTCTAGGACATTGTACCAACCTTTATTCTTATACCCCTCTAACCTCTCCCTTCTCCATTACTTTTCCTTTTATTTGCATCTAACTGCTAAGATCTCCTTACTGGGTACTTAAAGATTTTGGTAACCAGATGGCAGTCTTTACCCTCCTCTAATTTTCTCTTTGTCACCGTTCCCACCTCATACTTTAAACTTTTCATTCTTGTTGCACTTTTCTCCTTTTACTTTTCTTCTTCCATAGTCCTTACTAACCTTGCACCCAACTCTCCACTGTCCTTATAAACCCTTTATCTAACCCTCCTCTCCGCCTGCACTACTCCTAGGTTAACCATTCCTCACCCTGGTTTCCCCCTCTCTCTGTTTATATTTCCCCCTTCCTCACACTCACAACATCTGCCTTTCTACTTACTGACTTCTGTTCTTACCTTCTACCTTACTGATTGTTTTTTCTCACTGCTTTTACTTTACTTTGGTCTGCCCACTCTGTTCGCCCTTCGGGCTCACTCCGCTCCCCTACCCTACCCCCAATTCCCACCCACCCCCAGTGCTCCTAGACTTATACCTCAAAAAACCCTCCCCTAATCTTTCATAGCCTATCACTAACCTTCTCATCACTACGCCACTCCCCTAGTTCTATCTTTCCTAATTAGCCTTAATTACCTCTCACAATAACCACTCCCTTACCTATCCTAACCATCCTCTATACTAGCTACTTCCCACATCCACCTCCTTCACTACCTCTACTAATTTTCTTACTGACTACTTTAAACCCTGCTCTACCTCGTGTCACATTCACTTTCATTCCTTCCACCTCTCCTCACTTTCAAGCTAACCACACCTCAAATTTACTCACTACCATGACCCCAACACACAAAACTATGTTTGTACACACACACTACTCAACTACAGTAATAGCCTCTCTTACTATACCTTATTCACTCACCTTCTTTGAACATCGTACTCTATCTAAACAAAACCATAATTTCCAACAAACTTCTCCATCTTCATTCATCTATACCCCTAACCACAGCAACATAACCAGTACCTCTAATTATATTCTACCAAAATATCACAGAACTACCCACATGACTTATTTCACTATTAAAAAGAATTTTAATAATTTCCACAAAATCTTTAAATTTCTATACTATAACCAACATCACCTCCTCCTAGACGGTGATATTCATCCAAACCCTGGCCCCAATAATGACAAAAGCAATAACATTGATAATGCAACTTTACCAAACACTCCTACAATAGCTGAAGGACTTAACTCCCTCCTAATATCTCATCTGAATATTAGAAGTGTTAACAATACAATTTCCTACCTACATGCACTCCTTGATTTGCACTCATTTGATATTTTAAGTCTCACAGAAACCTGGCTAAAACCATCTACTCTAAACCATGAAATTACCCCCCAGGATATAATATCCTTAGATGTGACCATATAAACAAAAAAGGTGGAGTTATAGCCATTGTCTACAAATCTAATCTCCAAGTTTCCCCCTGTAATGTGCTTCCATCATTAGACAGCAAATCTGAAGCACTGTCTATCAAACTCCAAATCAACAACTCCAAATCTATCTACCTAATTTGTATGCATCTACCCCCTGGCAACAATGCTAATACTCTTGAAAACATACTTAGTTACCTATCTAACCAACTACCTCAGGAGACCATTGTACTGGGTGACTTCAACATAGACTCGTTCACTTGCAGTACCCAGAACCCTACTAACCACATTAATCTCTTTGGATTCTCTCAATTAATAACTACTCCCACTAGAATCCACAAACCTAGCAGGAAAGAAACTACTCTTGACTGGATCCTTATCAACTACCACCCTAATACTTATACTCCAGGTACCCTCCCTAATAACATCAGCGACCATATGCTTACCTATATTACTAGACAAAAACTTCATATTTCAACAACTCAATCTCAAAACTTCCCGCTCAAAAAAAAAAACTTTAACCCAGATAGCTTCCTAAATGAATTGCTAGCATGTAACTGGTCACCTCTAACCCATCTTGAACTTGATGAGGCTGTTACCTACTTCAACACTAACTTTCTTCAAATTCTGGACTACCATGCACCTTATCGCACTACGAGAATAACAGCAGTAACTGCTCCATGGCTAACTAAATAAACAAAGCAAAAAATGCTCCTCAGAAATTAAATCTGGGCCAAATGGAGAGCTACCAAATATGTCCATCTGATCACCTCCTCTTTAAACAGTTCAGAAATGCTACCAAAAAAGACACTCTTAAGGACAAAAAAAAGACTACAACCTTCACCTCCAACAATCCAGTGAACATACCCCACAAAAAGTTTGGTCAGGGATAAACAAACTTCTTCAGCCAGGACACCCTACTAACTCCTGTCCCATCAGGTTTCAACCATAATTCCAACCAAATCCCTGATGCCTTTAACAACTACTTTACAGAAGCCATACAAACCCTAGCCAATTCTTTACCTCCCTCTTCTACTTCTCTACCAAATACTTCCAATTCTTTAACTCCTACCTTTCACCTACAACCTGTTATTACATCTCTTATCTACAAGCTACTTAAAAAACTGAAACCTTGTACCCCATCATTTTGACCGTCTTCCATCAGAATACCTACAAATTGCCACAAAAGCTATATGCTATCCCATATCTATCCTTATTAATAGAACTATTTCTGAAGGTAAAATTCCTACCTTCTGGAAAGTATCCCATGTCATCCCTCTTCATAAGAGTGGATCCTCTACTGAGCTCTCTAACTTTCGACCTATTGCCTTACTCTCCCCATTATCTAAAATAATGGAAAAATGTATTCACAAACAACTACTTAACCGCCTACTACAAAATAACCTACTAGCAAACTGCCAACAAGGCTTTAGACCATTCCACAGTACTACAACTGCCCTTCTATCCTTCACTGACTCTATAAATAAAAATCGGAACAATAACTCCTCCTCCTCTGCACTATTTATTGACTTGTCAAAAGCCTTTGACATGGTCAACCATAACTTACTTCTAAACAAACTAAATTCCTATTCTCTTAATCCACAAGCATTATAATGGTTTAGGAGTTACCTTCAAAATAAACAAGCAGTACTTTGGAATAACAATCTATCATCATTACTTCCCGTAAATATTGGAGTCCCACAAGGCTATATCTTAGGTCCCCTTCTTTTTTCCTTATTTATCAATGACCTACACTTGAACACACCCCAAGCCACCTGCATTCAATATGCAGATGACTCAACCTTAATCTGTACTGCTAAAAATCTAGCCTCCCTCCAGTCACTTACCCAAACTGTATTCCAAAATGTTGAAAACTGGTTTATGCAACACTGCCTCCTCCTTAATCCCAAAAAACAAAACTACTACTTTTTACTCCAACTCATAAATCACCCAATCCATTCTTTACCATTACCTCTAACAATGCCACCAACATAACCCCAGATACTACCACCCGGCTACTAGGAGTTACAACTGACAATCAGCTTAACTATGATGACCATATTAACTCCACCATAAAGTCTGTTAACAAAAAACTAGGTACTCTCTATAGAATTAAACCATTCCTTACCCCTTCAGCCAGGAAAACTATTACCCAAACCCACCTCATTTCTATCCTCTTCTACGCCTCTGCCATATATACTAACTTATCAAAAAACAACCTCTCCAAACTTTCTCACTGTTACAATAACATAGCTAGAGTCATCACATGCTCTCCCTTTAAAACTCACCACTGCCTTAACCTCAGACAACTAGGATGGCTAGAAATACAGAACCATATACTCAGTAAACAGTTACATATTACTCATAAGATCCTGCACTACCCCAATAATACCCCTATCCTCAATGATCTGATTTCACCATATAAAAATCTAGCTACACTACGTTCTGCCAATAAACTTCTGGTATCCTCAATCAAATCTAACAACAAAGCTGGTGACTCTCTTTTCTCTAATACTACAGGTAAAAACTGGAATCTGCTCCCTACTGAACTATCTACCCTAGCTTCTACTTCTCTATTCAAAAAACATATCAAAGAACATTTTAAAACCCAGTGACTCTGTCCTTGTGCTAACCCAGACTGAATTCCTCTGCCCCTCCTGCTCAAATTCCTTTCCCCTCACACTAACCTAAGCCTTCAAACCTACTTATTTTCCTCATTATTTATATTACAAGTAAAATTACAATGATCTTACTCTGTTTTGAACAAGTGTTTCTTATTTTATATTTAGTTAACCTTTAGTACAATGGCTATAGTCCATAATTATATTGCTATATTTTTCATTTAACCAATGCTACCTCTGTACTGTATTTTTTATATAAATGTCCTTTTATATATTGTTAACTTTGTTACTGTTCATGTTTGGAGCTTTTCTCCCCGGGCCTCTACTGAAAATGGACATATATCCAGTTAGACTAGCCCGGTCAACAAATGTAAAATAAAAATAAAATAAATAATTTATCTTAAATTTTGTTTCATATTGAGAGACATCCATCCGTCCAAGTGTCTGTGGCAGCAGGAAGCACTGAAAAACTGCTAAAAAGCTCAGCTGTGGCAACAGCCCGAGAAAATCTTGATTATAACACATTAAGTTCATTGTTAACCCAAACAGTAAGGACACCTAAAACTATCCTTCTGGAAAAAAATATATTAACAAGTTTGTGAGCTCCTGAAGAAAAATGCATGATGTCATCAGAAAGGCTAAAGTTAAGAATAATAACCCTATTTCACATAAAGCTACTGATTCTTTTACACCAACTACTTAATGTTTTTTTTTTTAATAAACTCTGCAAGACTCAAAAAGGGCATACACATACTGGCACATACCCACACCCACTCCTTTCTCTTTGTACATCAGTTACTGAGCATCATGCTACCACAGCAGGTTTACTTGTGTCTTTCGGCTTTTCCTGGTTAGGGGTCGCCACAGCGGAACTCCGGTCTGCTAATGATTAGCAGTGGATTTTTACGTGCCGAGTTGCCAGCTCTGATGCACAAACTTCAACGAAGGTACGCCCATTCACGCATGTCTCCACACAGAAGATGCTCTAGCTGAGAATCGAACAGGACAACGTCTTAATGTGAGGCAACAACGCTACCGCAGCACCAAGAAAACAAAATAATTTCTGCTTAAAGAGTGTTTGCTAGTGCAGATCAGAGACCATCAAATCTCCAGGTGCTAACAATTTTCTTCAATGGCCTGGTACTGTACAATGCCAGGTCAGCCACAAGGTCATTAACCAACCTTTTTCAGCTGGGGATGGCCATGGAGTACAGCTATATTCAACATCACCTGAGCCACTGCACTCCAGGGTACCCTCTCTATTGTTACCGTGTAACCGCACTCAACTAAATTAAGAAAACCTGCCCACACAGATCTCCTTTTTATTTAACATTATAAGTAATTTGATCTTGTTTCAACTTTTCCACTGGTGGGACAAAAAATACAGCGAGAGCCTATGTAGAAAGGAAAACTGAGCTGAAATAATTCAGGAACAATAACCAGCCCCTGTCTTTTCTTAGAACAAGATTTAATGCACTTCTTGAAATCTGCTGTGTATACAGAAAAAAAAATTGAGCCAGCAATTAGCAGTACCATACCAAACCCAGAACAGTGACTTATACTGTAATCAACAAGCTCTACAAGCTGTCAGAATTATAACTCAAGGAAAAACATGTTGTTAGCACTACATTTTCAGAATTACATCCTGCCGCGGTGGTATAGCGGTTAGAGTTGTCGACTCACAGCAAGAGGTTCTCCGGTTCGATTCTCAGCTGGAGTGCCTTCTGTGTCGAGTCTGCATGCCTTCCCTGAGATCGACCGAACTTTAAAAAGACATGCAGGTAGGCACATGAGTGTGTGTGTGCCTCCTCTGAAGGCTGGGTGCCAGGTTGGCAACTTGACTCTGTAAAAACCCACTGCCAATCATAAGCAGACCTGTGATCCTCTGTGGCAACCCCTAACCGGGAAAAGCCGAAAGACCTTTAGATTTGTAATTTAAAAATCAAATTTATAACAGCCTTGTTCTTATGAGTTCCAACAGCACAAAGAATAAATAGCCCTAGCACTAACTAGTGTTGTTCTTTCACTTTTATGATTTGAACAGCACCTAAATGGAGGGCTTCCTGCGTGTGTGTGTGTGTGTGTGTGTGTGTGTGTGTGTGTGTGTGTGTGTGTGTGCGCGTGTGTAATTTGATCTTGATCACCAAGCTGGACTTTTACATAGCTAAAAGGTAAGAGAAGGGAAAACAATACCCATCTGTTCCAGAGGCACTTGTTGGTCCATCAGCAGTGTCATCAGCACAGAACACTGGAGATCTTGGGTTTGAATCTCAAATAAGAGCCAATATTAGCCTTTCACATCTGTGATTTGAACAAGCTGTAGTACAAGTCAACAGTGCCAGTAGCTCAACAGGTAGCACGCTTGCCTTTAGAGCTGGAAGACAAGAAAACTGTGAGTTTTATTTTCACTCCAAGTAATTGGATTGCTGATTAGTGGGGTGGTGATGCACTCCTGATAGTGCCATCCACTGGATGAGACATTAAATCGAGGTCCCATCTGCTTGGGTCATGGTAGCCTCAGGTGGGTGTACATAGCTGATCCTATGACACCTATTAAAAGAGTAGTGGAAGTTTTCCAATGGCCTGGCCAAATTTTCCCAAATCATGTAAATACCACCTTGAGTCTCCTCTGAAGGGAGGTGTCATCAGCCTAGTGGGTTAACCAGTCAACAAAGGATAAATAAAATAAATGTAGCAAACCGCCCACATGAGATGCAAACTCTGAACTGATCAGGGACTGTGGCAGAGGGGGAAAACACACACAACTGAAATTCCTATTAGGGTTCCACTGAGTCTCAAATCAATGAAACAAAACAAAGTGTCATATACAGTGCTATAATTGTAACCACCACCATTATCGGCATTTTTTACCCCCTCACTTTCCTGAAATGTCTAAATACACAATTTGTCCACACTAACAACTTTTGACCCATGGACTGATCCAAGACTGAACAAGATTTGGAAAGATCCCAAGGAGGAGCCACTGTTTTTCTTGGAGGCCTCATACTTCAAGAACATTCTGACATGAGCATGCACTGAAAGAGGGGGATCCACAGGCACACATGCTGAAATGGCCAATAAATGATCATCAACAGAGGAATAAGGCAGGCCATAGGACAGCAACTCACAAATACTATAAAACCAGAGAACTATCTCTAAATGGATGCTGGTTATGTTGTTGGCACCACCTAGAAAATCTTTTCCATTTGCAAACATATGATTTTCTAGTAGCAGGCTTGTTTGCCTCCATTACTATCTGCTGCACGTCCTCAGTAAACAAGTGCCCAAAATGAACTAAGATCCTCTCATTCAGGCAGTCAACTGAAGATGATTAATGTCGGGGTGTATCAACCACCCCTATTCCTATGTGAGTAGATCCACTCTCTTGGGATGTTTGTGGTAATTGCCCCTACCCACTTCCAAAAGTAGAGAGAGAACTACAGCTGCCTGAGCAAGGAATCACCAAAATAATCTTATGGGATTCATTCTGAATCTACAATGGTACTCTGAATATTAGCGGATAAGGTGGAAAAGCATATGGGAAAATCCCTGTCCAAGGAAAGAAAAGGCATCTGTCTTCCAGGACTTCTTGTATGGAGTCCTGAAACAGAATCTTGCCAAATGATTGTTCAGAGAGGAAGGAAGGAGGTCTACCTGAGAAACTCCACACAGATGAATCAAATCTAGGCAGACCTGCTAATTTAGTTTCTATTTGTGTCTGTCTATCATGATTCTGCTCAGCTTATCTGCCACACAATTTTGCTCTTTTGAAATGTAGGATGCCTGTAGAGTGAAATTGTGCTGTCACGTTATATTGCTAGCTAACATGGTTAATCTACAAAGGGGGTCCACTTGCTTGATTCCTTCCTACTTGTTGATGTGCCACATGCCTGCAGGTACTTTCTGTAACCACTTTAAGAGGTCTCTGGGAAGAAAGATCGGTCAGACAGTTGAACGCCTTGATCAGGGCAACCATCTCCTTGATATTTATGTGCCTGCATCTGTCCCGAGTCCCACACTCCCTGCATTTTTATCCCTCCTGAAGCTGCACCCCAAGTGAAGCCTGAAGCATCTATTTTGACTATTTTGGAGCAGGGAGAGAGAAGAGGAGACCTGGATTTAAGGATACCTCTTGTCTCCACCAAATGAGGTCTCTTCTGACAAACCTCAGCACTAGGATTTGAAAAGATAAAGGGTGTTGATGTTGGGACCAACGAGATTTCAGAAACCACTTTATCTTTCACATGTGGAGTCTTGCCAAGGGTATCATGCAAATCATATATGCCACAACACACAAAATCCTGATATATTCCCTCGCAGTGACTGAAGCATAAGTGGAAAATCTTAGAAACAAATCTAAATAAAGCTCTATTTTTCATGTGGGGAAACAAGGTCTGTAAACGGAGATATCTAGGTGACATCAAAGGAACACTGTGTGAAGATGTCAAGAAAGACTTGAATTTTTTTTGGAATCCCAGCATGTGTAAGAGCACTCTCAACCAAGAGATTCCTGACACTTTGAAAAAGATTTTGCAAAGATAAGCAAGTTAGCTAAATATGAAAAGTACATATGCTGTAGCCTGCAATGAACTACAACTGGAGCCAGATACCTTGTGAACATTCTTTGTGCAGTGTATAGTCCAAAGGATAAGGCAGAGAACTGATAATGTGATGTAAATAAAGAAAACATTACGAAAAGTCTGAAGTCTGGATGAAGAGGGGATGTGATAAACGGCTTTTAAGTCTAGTGTTATTAAGAAACTTGAAAGGGGAAGAAGAGGTAGCAGGTTGTGTAAATTATGACATTTTGAATTTTGGCACGATCACAGAAAGATTAAGGAAAAAAAGATCCATAACTTGTCTCCAAGCATTTTTTTTCCTTTGGCATTAAAAACACCCCTGAATAAAAACCCTTCTACACATGGAAAGGGGGAAGAGGTTCTATCACTCTTTGGGACAGCATGTAATGAAGAACAGGTGAAAACAAAGAGTCTGATCTGGAAGATGAGAAATGACCCTGTGTTAAGGAAGACATTCCTCCCCACTGCCATCTGTTAGCCTCAATGAAAGATTTTCAGAATCTGTTTGTCTGAAACAATCTGTTCTCAGAGAAAAATGTAGATTCAGATTTTCTGGAAGAAAAAAAAAAGGGCCATGATAGGAGAGGGTCATAAGGTTTCTTGACTAGCCATTGAAACCTGTTGGTCTGTCCTTTCTTTTGGGAGGTTTGAAACTTATTTTTGGACCCCCCCCCCTCCCCTTGTCATGACCTCTTAAACGTCTGTTTACCTGAATTTTGTTGAGACTGTTTAGTCTGATTTTTTTGCCAAAACTGGATGGAGAGACAGAAAATCCGAAGTACAATTTGGAAAAGGAAGGCTGAAAAAAAGATTTACTGTATCAGCTTGCCCCTTTCGTCACACTTTATCACTTCTGCAGCACAGGGGCTAAACACTACCTCTCTATACAAAGAAGAATATAAAATCTCATTTTCATCATCTGGGAGGTTCTGAGAATGCAGCCATGCAATCCTCCTCAAAACAGTACCACTGGCCACAGCCCTGAAGAAGTATCAACAGTCATACACACTGCAAACGAGTAGTGATATGTGCAACAGAAGAAAAGTACAGTTTTGTACCTACCATAAATGTAGATGTTCGAAGATCCACATTGCTGCAGTCCTTACTTATGGGTAGTCCGCTGTCCTCGGTCGGCCCGAATACCAAAGTATTAGGCTGACGTCGGTCATGGGCGCCTAGATCTGACATCAGAGCGTCAGGGTATAAAGGCGCATGATCGACGTCATATCCTCAGTCTTTTCTTGCCCCAGATGTCAGAAGGCCAAACCAGAAAGGCCACAGCCAAAAACAGAATACCTCCCAAAAACATGCCCAACAACAACCATTACCTAAAGCATAGCACCAAGTCAAACTACAGTGGGGAAGGAGGGAGGGTAAATTGGACTGCAGCAATGTGGATCTTCGAACATCTACATTTATGGTAGGTACAAAACTGTACTATGTTCTTCATCTCACATTGCTGCAGTCCTTACTTATGGGTAGAATCCCAAAGCAACGGAAAGGGAGGATGGTAAAATCATAAAGCATTAGGGGCCGCTAAAATGCCCTGTAAAATTGCAGTGGCAAATCCAGCCCTAGACTTAGAATAAAGAGGAAGGTGGTAATGTTTAGAAAAGGTATGCACTGAACTCCAAGAAGCTGCCTCCAAAATGTCTTTGTAGCTACCCCTTAGAAAGGCGTAGAAGTAGCAGTAGCCCTAGTGGAATGAGGCCTGATTCCAGCAGGAATCTCCTTACCATGATGGGAATAACAGAAAGAAATACAAAACCCAATCCATTTAGAAATAGTTTGCTTTGAAACAGGTTTACCCTGTGAACCCAAAGCAAAAGAAACAAACAATTGCTGAGACTGTCTGAACTCCTTGGTTCTGCTCAAATAAAAACGCAACTGCCTGTGAATATCCAAAGTATGCAAAAGTTTCTCCCCTTTATTTTGGGGGTTTGCATAAAAAGTAGGCAAATGAATAGTTTGATTTAAGGCCACACTAGAAACCACTTTAGGCATAAAGGAAGGATTAGTACGTAAAGATACCCTATCCTTATGAAAAATCAGGAAAGGCTCCACTGCCATGAGGGCCTGTAATTCAGAAACCCTTCTTGCAGAGGTAATGGCCAACAAAAAAGCAGTTTTCCATGACAAATACTTTAACTCGGCAGTAGCTGCAGGCTCAAAAGGTTGTAGATTAAGTTTTTCCAACACAAAATTGAGATCCCAAGCAGGAGTAGGAGCTCTACGTGGGGTCTTATATTCTGTGCCCTCTAAGAAATTGCTTAAACCAAGGATGAGAGAATAAAGGAGGGTCACAATCATAGTGAGCAGAAATGGCTGCAGCATGAACCTTTATTGAGGAGAAAGACAAACCCTTGTCCAATAGCTCAGTAAGATATTGAAGAGCAACACTTAAATCAGGTTTGGAGACATCAAGGTCCTTTCCTTTGCTCCAAATAAAAAAATCTCCTCCATTTATCCGCGTAAACTTTCCTGGTACTAGGCCTCCTGGCCTCCAAAATAACATTCAAAACTTGTTGTGGAAGCTGAGAACTTCCAGAGTCTAAAACAGAATATGCCAGGCTGTTAGATGCAGAGACTGAATCTTGACATTGAGGAAGTGACTGTCCTCTTGTGACAAAAGGTGCGGAATCAAAGGCAGAGCCATGGAGGTTCTCGTACTAAACTCCTCAGTAGTGGGTACCAGTGTTGTCGAGGCCAATCCGGTGCTATCAAAATCATGGTTGGCTTGTCTTGTCTGGCCTTCAAAAGTACCTTGGGAAGAAGAAGCAGAGGTGGAAAGACATATACATGCAG
The DNA here is from genome assembly GCF_019279795.1 of Protopterus annectens. NCBI lineage: Eukaryota > Metazoa > Chordata > Ceratodontiformes > Protopteridae > Protopterus > Protopterus annectens. The sequence continues at coordinate 1,590,356,816 of NC_056737.1, forward strand.
ATTGTTCCAACTGAATGATAGAGCGTCCACCTTCCAAGCTGTGTGATGAAACATTTTTGTGCAAAACTTTGGCAACTGGTAATTTAGTGGAGAAGCGAACAGATCTATGTCTGGAGTTCCCCATAACACTGTCAACTGTTGAAATACATGAGGATCCAATTTCCACTCGTGAGGATCCACTATTTGTCTGCTCAATACATCTGCTAAGGAGTTCTGTGCTCCTGGTAGAAACCTTGCCTGAAGATTGAGGTGTAGATTGAGAGCAGTTTCCCACAGAATCATCGCTTGCCTGCAAAGAGGGTAAGAATGGGTTCCCCTGCTTGTTGATGTACCACATGACAGTAGTGTTGTCTGTTTGAATCAACACCTGCCCTGGGTGAAGTAAATCTTTGAAAGCCATCAATGCAAACTGGACTGCTAACATTTCCTTCAAGTTGATATGCAAATGTTGGAGTTTGACAGGCCACGTGTTTTGCACCCATTTTCCATTGAGGTGTGCTCCCCAAGCCTTGTCCGAGGCATCTGTCGTTAGAATCTGACTCGCCTCTGGCTGGGTCACAGAGAGTCCCTTGTTTAGGTGACATTCCTGAGCCCACCACAAAAACTCCTTCTGAATGCAAGGTATTATCTGAATGACAGTGTCTAGATCTTGGCAGTGCTGTGTCCACACATTTTTGAGATACCATTGAAGCTTCCTCATATGCAATTTGGCATTGGGAAGCACCAGAATACAAGATGCCATGAACCCCAAGGCTTGAAGGACTGTCCTTGCAGTCAGCCTGGACCGTAGAGACATTTGCTGGGATTAAAGAGAAAGGCTTCTTTGTTTGTCCGGGGTCAAAAAGGCCATCTGGGAAGCTGTATTCAGTCTCACACCCAGAAAGCACATGTCCTGAGAGGGTACTAGACTGTACTTTGTTTCGTTCACAGAATACCCTAGGCATCTTAACACTGCCATCACATACTGTAGATGATGAAGAAGTTCGTCCTTTTCTTGTGCAATAATCAGGCCGTCGTCCAAATAAGGATAAATCCGTATTCCTCTTAGTCTGAAAAATGCTATCACTGGAGCCAGAACCTTTGTGAACACTCTGGGCGCAGTAGATAAGCCAAAAGGCAATGCGGAGAACTGATAATGTAAATTTCCAGCCCGAAAACGCAGGTACCTCCTGCAACTGGGCCTGATAGGAACATGAAGGTAAGCCTCTTTGAGATCCAGAGTAACCATCCAGTGATCTTTTCCCAACAGAGGTAAAAGTTGTTGTAAAGTCAGCATCTTGAACTTTGGAATGTCCAGGTAAGTGTTGAGGATAGATAAATCCAAAATTGGTCTCCACGTGTTCCCTTTCTTTGGAACTAGAAACAGGCGAGAATAAAATCCTAGGCCCACCTCTGACAGAGGAACTGGCTGTATAGCTCCTATTTGAAGAAGTAAAGAAATTTGTCTGTGAGCCTCTATCCTTTGCCGAGGAGGGACGTCTGGCATACCTTTGAAAGGAGGCATGGTGTGGAAATTGAACTTGTAACCTCGGTTTATAATGTCCAATACCCATTTGTCCTGGGCGACTAAATGCCAATTTTGCTTGAAAAGAGCCAACTTTCCTCCCAAAGGAGCTGCCCGGCAAGAAGAATCTGGCAGCTGAAAATGCAGATCATTGGGCCTGTTTACGAAAGGACTGGCCCCTGCCCTCACCAGCAGATTGAGCAGGCGAACTCCATTGTCTCGGCCTGAAGGTACTCTGAGCTCTGCCCCTACCAAACCTAGATCTACCTCTAGACTGAGAATCAGAAGTAGGGTACGTCCACCCCTTAGTAGGCCAATTTCTACTAAACTTTGGAGGTTGTACCTGCAAAAAATCTTTAACAGTCTGCATAGACTTAGCCTTGTCTTCCATTTTCTTTAAGACTGACTCCACAGGAGGACCAAACAAAACCTCAGACTGTAAAGGGGCATCCAGAATTCTAGACTTAACATGCTCAGACAAATTCTGATCCTTAAGCCAGGCGTGCCTACGAATAACTGAACTAGTGGCAGCCACCCTAGAAGAAGCCTGTAAAGCATCAAAACCACATTGCAAAGAGTGCTTACCCACCTGTTCAGAAACATGCAGTAAATCCTGCAATTCTTTACACTCTAATGCCCTCTGCCAAAGCATCCACTTTAGATCTTAGCTGAGAAAGGAGGAAATTCTGATACCTCAACCTATGAAACTGGCAGTTTAAAGCTCTCATTGCTAAAGTAGAAGAGGTATACACCTTCTTACCCCATCTATCCAAAGCTCTAGCTTCCTTATCCAGAGGGACCGGATTCTTAACAACAGAGGCTCTAACACCCTTAGGCCCCTGACTAATAGTTTCTGGGTCCGCCCTAGGACTCTTATACAGATATTTATGAGCCTCAGGCACCCTGAAATACCTATCCGGTCTGTGGTAAAAACAAGAACTCCCTAAGCCTCTTCCGTGAATCAGAGTAATCCTGTTCCTCCCACTTAAAATGCTCCCTCATGGAATGCAGAGTTTCTGAAAATGAAAAATCCTCTGGAGGAGAAGCAGAAGGAGGGGAATCCTCTGCATCAGAATCAGAATAAGGAGGGAAATCTTGAATGTCTTCAGCAGAAGACTCTGAATCATCTGAGGCCTGCTCCAAACTTTCCAACTCTGGCTCCATCCTGGGCCTCTTATCAGGAGGGGGAATAGAACCTCTAATTAAAGTAATCAAATCCTCTGCCATTTTAAGCATGTGCTTTTTAGGCACAGATCCCGAAGAACCAGAACTGACACCAGAGGAAGTCAAAACAGACCTGCCCTTAGAAGGAGCCTTAGAAACAGTAGCAGAAGGCCTAACCGCCTTAGGCATAGAAGGGAGAAAAGTAACCTGAGAGGCCCCTTCAGCCTGACCTGCCTCCTGAGAGGCCACATCTTGTAAAATCAAAGTTTCCCCCTGGGACTCAACAGAAACTTCAGCCGGATCCACCTGTTCAGCTGTAGCTTCTAAAGGTCCAGCGTCCGAAACGGACGAATCATCCTGCCTAGGCTTTAAAGATTTGTCTTTGCGCTTCTTAGTAGAAGCAGGCGTCGGAACATCCGACGGCATATTATAAGTACACCTCTTGCCAAAGACTAACCTAGCGCAATCTAACCTCCGCTTTTATAGTGCGCTTATTAAACCTAGCACAAAACCGACACCGACGCCGTGCTCGTCCCAAACAAGGAATACAAAGCAGTGGTAATCCCTATGCGGTATCTGTTTCCCACAAGAAATACAATTATTCACTTTTTCTGACATCCGTAAGTAACTGAGGCAAGAAAAACAAAATATTCCCAACGGGGTACTTAGCCCAACTTGGTATCGGTCTGAAACTCCGAAAACGAAAAATTTCAGAATGCCGAACGGCACTTGCAACGCTGCTTCTGCATCGGACCATGCGGCAAAAAAGACTGAGGATATGACGTCGATCATGCGCCTTTATACCCTGACGCTCTGATGTCAGATCTAGGCGCCCATGACCGACGTCAGCCTAATACTCTGGTATTCGGGCCGACCGAGGACAGCGGACTACCCATAAGTAAGGACTGCAGCAATGTGAGATGAAGAACATCCAAATTATTTAAAGCAGATTTTTCATCACAAGAAGAAACTGCATATTAAACATTCCTCATACCTTCACAATTTGTCAAGAACAAACTAACATATGAGCCTGACAATTCAAAATTCTGAAAATGAAAGTTGCAGAAAGTACAGTTCTGTACACTTACCATAAATGTAGATGTTCATAGGTAGGTACTAGGCTATCAGCCCAAGGGCCTACGTAAGCCTAGCCAACAAGGTTCCCTGGCTTACGCCACCCAAGAAAGTTATTTTCCTGTGCCACTGTCAAGCAGAGACACAGAAGTGATCCCCAGGGTGTATTTCCTATTTCCCATCCACTCATCAAGATTTTTCTTGAAGACTGCTAATGAAGAACTTTGCTTGACATAGATGGGTAGCCTGTTCCAGAGTATAGGAAGTCTCTGGGACAGGAATCTATCCCTCCAGCATGTCCTGTTTATTGTAGTGACAAGGTTTAGGTCCCTAGAGCGTGTAGCTCGGAGGGATTGGGATTTCTTTAGGTGTAGCATGTCCAACAGCTCTGGGTTTGACATAGCTTTATATGTTAGGCAGAGATCACCTCGGAGTAGGCGATATGTTCGAGTGTATTCACTGCTGCAGTCATCACACTTGGGTTATCTGCCTGCAGGTAGCCTCAGTCGGCCCGAATACCAGAGTCTTGGGATTTCTGCGTCAGATGCTGTCACCTCTTCCATGACGTCAGGTCGTCAGGGGTATAAAACATGCAACCGATGCCATTACATCAGTTTTTCTTGCCCAAGATGTCAGAAGCCCCCAAAATAGGAAGCAATGACATGGTGTGGAACACCTCCAGTAAAAAGTAAACACCATTGCCATAAGATATGGCCAAAAAAAACGACAGATAGAAAGTATAGGAAATCAGGGGGCTGGAAGGAGGGCAACCAGGACTGCAGCAGTGAATACACTCTAACATCTACATTTATGGTAAGTGTACACAACTGTACTATGTTCTTCATGTTTCACTACTGCAGTCATCAAACTTGGGTTGATTCCCAAAGCTGAGGAAGGGTGGAGGCCGTCAAGAAGTATTAGGTCTGGCTAGCAGGCCTTGTAAGACTGCTGTGGCAAATCCAGCTCTGGATTTAGAGAAGCTAGGTAAGTGGCAAAGCCTGGTGAAGGTGGGTATGGAACTCCAGGTTGCAGCTTCCAGGATGTCTCTGGTAGGGACTCTCCTGAGAAATGCTGCAGAGGTTGAGGTAGCCCTAGTGGAATGAGTTCTAATTGCCTGTGGGGTAGGTTTTCCATGGTGTTTGTAGCAGAAATGGATGCAGTGTGCTATCCATTTGGAAATGGTTTGCTTTGAAATGGCCTTGCCCTCTGCCCTCTGCCCCTGTAACAAAGCTGACTAGCAGCTGGTCAGACTTTCTGAAAGGTTTGGTCCTGTCATGGTAGAAGCCGAGCTGTCTGTGAACGTCCAAGAAGTGCAGGATCCTTTCCCCTTTATTCTGAGGATTAGGAAAAGAGGTTGGTAAATGGTTGGATTGGTTTAAATCCACACTGGATACTACCTTGGGCATAAATGATGGGTTGGTCCTGAGGGAGACCGTGTCCGCATGGAAGATAATGAAGGGTTCCACAGCAATAAGGGCCTGTAACTCAGACACTCTTCTAGACAAAGTGATGGCTAGAAGTAAGGCTGTTTTCCAAGAGAGGAATTTTATCTCTGCTGTAGCAACTGGCTCAAAAGGGGGAACGTGAGCTTCTCTAGTACAAAGTTAAGGTCCCAGGCCTGAGTGGGAGCTCTCCTTGGTAGTATCAAATTGTTAGCTCCTCTCAGGAACTGCTTGATCAGAGGGTGAGAGAAGAGGGGTGTCTCAGTATTGTAGTGAGCTGAGATGGCAGAGGCATGAATCTTAATCAGTGAGAAGGACAGGCCTTTGTGGAGCAGCTCTGCTAGATAATCTAGGATTTGAGGTAAGGTGGGCATGGCTGTGTCCTTTCCCTGAGACTGGCTCCAAGAATAGTACCTTTTCCACTTTTCTGAATAGGATTTCCTAGTACTAGGCCTCCTGCCTCAAGGATGACATCCAGCATCTGTTTGCTGAGGGTTGCTGGTGATGTATTCAGGGAATAAGCCAGGCTGCTAGGTTCAGGGTTTGCAGCTGAGGATGCAAAATCTGGCCCTCCTGCTGGAACAGCAGAGAGGGGGTCTGATGCAGGTGCCAGGGTGGCACTGTTGTCAGACTGCGTAAAAGTGGGTACCACTGCTTGCGTGGCCAGTCTGGTGCAATAAGGACTGCCCTTGGCCTGTCCTGTTTGATCTTGAGTACTACTTTCGAGAAGAGGGGCAGAGAGGGAAAGGCATAAATTGAGAGGTTTTCCCATGTAAAGGATAGAGCATCCACTTTCCATGCTTGGCTGTGGGTAGTTCTAGTGCAAAATTTGCTCAATTGATTGTTCTGGAGGGAAGCAAAGAGGCCAACCTCTGGTGTCCCCCACCTGTGGATTAGAAGCTTGAATTACTTGGGTTCCAGTTTCCACTCGTGTGGGTCCAGTAGATTTCTGCTTAAGTTGTCTGCCACTGAATTTTGTTTGCCTGGCAGGAACCGAGCTTGCAGGTGCACTTGGTTGCTCAAGTCTGTTTCACAGAGCCATGGCTAACCTGCAGAGTGGGTAGGAAATAGTCCCCCCCTGCTTGTTTATGTACCACATGACTGTGTTGTTGTCTGTCTTTATCAAGAGTTGTCCTGGAAGGATAAGGTGTTTGAAGGCTGTCAGTGCATTTTATACAGCTAACATTTCTTTTTGATTGATACGTAGGTGCATTTGTCCTGGGCTCCATTTACCTTGAATGCATTTGCCTGCCATGTGAGCCCCCCATGCATAGTCTGTTGCGTCTGTTGTCAGAGTTTGGGCAGCGGGCAGTTGAGTGAAAGGGAGTCCCTTGTTGTGGTTGCAGGCCTCTGCCCACCAAAGGAACTCTGTTCTTAGGCAAGGAATGATAGGAATCCCTGTTTCCAGGTCCTGAGAATGTTGACACCAGAGACTTTTTAAGTACCAGTGAAGTTTCCTCATATGCAGTCATGCATATGGAATTAGGAGAATGCATGAGGCCATGAACCCTAGGGCTTGCAGTATTTTTCTTGCAGATAGCAGAGTTTGGGTGGCCAGTAGTTTGAAGTAATTTGTCAAACCTGCTTTTCTGGAGTGAGAAATACCATCTGGGAAGTTGTGTCCAAGCTTGCTCCCAGGAATACAATTTCTTGGCTGGGTACCAGATGTGATTTCTTTTCGTTGATGGTATACCTCAGAGCAGTTAGTCTCTTTACAAATGTCAGGTGCTGAAGTAGCAATTCCTGACTGTCCGCCTGAATCAGGTAATCGTCCAAGTATGGGTAAATTTGAATGTTTCTCTGCCTGCAGTATGCAATGGCTGGAGCCAAGAACTTTGTGAAGACCCAGGGTGCAGTAGATAAGCCAAAGGGAAGTGCAGAGAAAGTATAGTTGTGTACACTTACCATAAAAGTAGATGTTTGAGTGTATTCACTGATGCAGTCATCACATTTGGGTTATCTGCTTGCAGTAGCCCTCAGTTGGCCAGATTGTCAAAGTCTTGGGTCCTGCATCTCATCTTCTGTGACGTCAGGTAGTCAGGGGTATAAAGCATGCAGCCAATGCCATTACATCAGTTTTTCTTGCCTCAGATGTCAGGTGCCCCCCTTAATGGGAAGCAATTAAATATAAATATACAAGGTTATACCTCCAAAAAAAAGCAAATACACCAAAAAGCTTTTAAGTACAGTACAGGAGAATAGCGGTATAGCCAAAAGAAGTCAGGGGGCTGGAGGGAGGGTAACCAGGACTGCAAAAGTGAATAAACTCGAACATCTACATTTATGGTAAGTGTATACAACAGTACTATGTTCTTCCCGTTTCAATGTTGCAGTCATCACATTTGGGTAGATTCCCAAAGCTAAGGATGGGAGGAGGAATTTAGATAGCATTAGGACCATCTATAAGGCCCTGCAAGACTGCAGTGGCAAAGCCATCTCTGGATTTAGAGAAAACTGGCAAATGGTAATGCTTGGTGAAAGTATGTACAATACTCCAGGTAGCAGCTTCTAGGATGTCTCTGGTACGAACACCTTTGAGAAACGCAGTAGAGGTAGATGCAGCCCTGGTTGAATGAGGTCTAATCCCCTGTGGGATAGGTTTTCCATGGTGTTTAAAGCAGAAATGAATGCAATGGCCTATCCATTTAGAAATGGTTTGCTTTGAAATAGCCTTCCCCTCTGCCCCTACAGCAAATGCCACCAACAGTTGTTCAGAATTCCTTTGAGGTTTTAGTCCTGTCTAAGTAAAATCTAAGTTGTCTGTGCACATCTAAGGAGTGCAGTATCTGTTCCCCTTTGTTCTGTGGATTAGAAAAGAAGGTTGGCAAATGAATGGACTGATTATGAGCCACACTGGATACCACCTTGGGCATGAAAGAGGGACTGGTCCTGAGGGACACCCTGTCCGCATGAAAGATGATGAAAGGCTCCACTGCCATAAAGGCCTGTAATTCAGATACCCTTCTTGCTGAAGTGATTGCTAAAAGGAAAGCTGTTTTCCAAGAAAGGAATTTTAACTCTGCAGTTGCAGCTGGCTCAAAAGGAGGAAGAGTGAATTTTTCCAATTCAAAATTAAGGTCCCAGGCTGGAGTTGGGGCTGTCCTGGGTGGTCTTAGGTTTTTGGCCCCTCTGAGGAACTGCTTGAGCAGTGGGTGAGAAAAAAAGGGGTGGTTCTGGTTGTAATGAGCTGAAATGGCTGAGGCGTGAATTTTGATGGAGGAAAAGGAAAGGCCCTTGTGAAGCATCTCAGTTAAGTATTGAAGAATCTGAGGTAAATTGGGTGTTGCAGTGGCCATCCCTTGAGTTTGGTTCCAGGCACAGAATCTTTTCCATTTTTCAGCATAAGATTTTCTAGTACTAGGCCTCCTTGCCTCCAAAATGACATCCAACACTTGTTTACTGAGGGATGGTAATGGAGAGATTAGGTAATTAGCTAGGCTGCCAGGTTCAGTGTTTGAAGCTGGGGGTGCTGAACATGGCTCTCTTGCTGAGACAGCAGGGTAGGGGTCTGAGGTAGCTGCCATGGGGCCAGCTTTGACACACGGCGCAAGAGGGGGTACCAGTGATGGCGTGGCCAGTCTGGTGCAATCAGTATAATCCTTGGTGTGTCCTGTTTGATCTGCAGTGGTACTTTGGAGAGGAGAGGCAGAGGAGAAAGGCATAAACTAACAGATGTTTCTAGCTGAAGGACAGAGCATCCACTTTCCAAGCTTGTTTGTGGGGAGTCCTTGTGCAGAATTTGTCCAATTGGTAGTTCTGGGGGGAGGCAAACAGGTCTATATCTGGCGGCCCCATTTGTTGATCAACAAGTTGAAAATCTTTGGTTCCAGTTTCCACTTGTGTGGCTCCATGAGATTTCTGCTTGGTTCGTCTGCCAGTGTATTTAGCTTTCCTGGCAGGAATTGAGCCTGTAGATGCACTTGGTAGCTCAAGGCTGTGCTCCACAGAGCCATGGCTAGTCCTGCAGAGGGGGTAAGAATGGGTACCCCCCTGCTTGTTTATGTACCACATAACAGTGGTGTTGTCCATCTTCACCATTAACTGTCCTGGAAGAATGTGGTCCTTGAAGACTGTCAGAGCATTCTGTACAGCTAACATTTCTTTTTGAGTGATATGCAGGTGCATTTGACTTGGGTTCCATTTGCCCTGAATGCACTTCCCTGCCAGGTGAGCCCCCCATGCATAGTCTGATGCGTCTGTTGTTAGGGGTTGGGCGGCAGGGGATAGAGTGAATGGTAGTCCCTTCTTTTGGTGGCAAGCCTCTGCCCACCAAAGGAATTCTAACCGTAGGCAAGGTATGATAGGAATCATTGCTTCTAGATCCTGAGAATGTTGACACCATAGGCTTTTTAGATACCACTGTAGTTTCCTCATATGCAGTCTTGCATATGGAGTTAGTAGATTGCACGAGGCCATGAACCCCAAGGCCTGCAATATTTGCCTTGCAAATAGCAGGGTTTTTGTGGCCACTAGTTTGAAGTAAGTTGTCAAATGAATTTGTTTCTCTGGCATGAGGAAAGCCATCTGGGAAGTTGTGTTCAAGCTTGCTCTCAGGAATATAATTTGTTGACAGGGTACAAGATGTAACTTCTTTATGTTTATGGTGTACCCCAGACAACTTAACACCTTTTGTACAAATGCTAGATGATTCAGAAGTATGTCCTGGGTTTCTGCCTGAATTAGACAATCATCCAGGTATGGGTATATTTGAATATTTCTTTGCCTGCAAAATGCAATGACTGGAGCTAGGCACTTTGTGAATACCCTGGGCGCAGTAGATAAGCCAAAGGGCAGTGCAGAGAACTGACAGTGCATGCAGCCTGCTTTGAAGCATAGGTATTTTCTGCAAGATTCCCTGATTGGGATGTGCAGGTACGATTCCTTTAAATCCAGTGTTGCCAACCAGGCATCTTTGCCTATCATGGGAAACAACTGGTGAAGAGTTAGCATCTTGAATTTTGGAATCACCAAAAAGGTGTTTAGGATAGACAGGTCCAGGATAGGATGCCATGAGTTGTCTTTTCTGGGTACCAGGAAAAGTCTTGAGTAGAAACCTTGTCCCTTTTCCTCTTCTGGTACAGTTAGAATAGCCTTTAATCTTAAGAGAGAGAGTACTTTTGCTTTTGAGCCTCTGCCCACTAATTTGGGGGTACATCTGGCCAACTGTTTGGGGTTGGTAATGTGTGGAAGTGAAATCTGTATCCTTGGGAGACTATGTTTAAAACCCATTTGTCCTGGGTAATGAGTTCCCAGTTTTTTGCTTGCAGAGCAATCTTTCCCTCTAAAGGAGCAGTCAGTTGAGAAGTGCTTGGAAGTTTTAAAATGAAGTCATTGAGACAGCTTACCATAGGGGGGAGTCTTACTACTTCCCTGATTTGGAAGTGGGAGCCCCACACTGCTTAGTCCTGTGCGTACCCTGGGACTGAAGCATAGGTTTGAACTGCGAAGGCCTGGAAGAGGCAGGAAATGACCAATTTTTTTGAGGGCCAATGCCTACTAAATCTAGGAGGCTGCACTTGTAAAAAATCTTTAACAGTTTGCATACATTTAGCTTTTTCCTCCATCTTTTTAAGAACTACTACTGCTTTTTCGCCAAACAGACAGCCCTGATATAAGGGAGCATCCAGCAATTTAGCTTTAACATGATCTGGCAAAAATTGCTCCTTAAGCCAAGCATGCCTTCTAAGTACAGACCCGATAACAGCAGCCCTGCAAGATGCCTCCAGTGAATCAAAACCACATTGCAAAGTATGTTTTCCAACCTGTTCAGCAGAATGCATTAAATCCTGTAAATCCTTATTTTCAGCACAATCAGGAATCAACACCATTTTCTGTTTAAGCAATCCAATAATATGCTGTTGATACTTTAATATGAAACTGGCAATTTAAGGCCGTGATGGCCAAGGTTTCAGAGATGTATACCTTCTTACCCCATCTATCCAGGGCCCTTGAATCTCTATCAGAGGGGGTAGGATTTCTTGCAGTAGTAACCTTAATGCCCTTGGGTCCCTGTGAAATCGACTCAGGACCTGCAGTAGGATTTTTAAAAAGGAACCTGTGAGAATCAGGAACCCTGTAATATCTATCAGGTTTTCTGGGAGCAGGAGGTAAAGATTCAGGGGCCAAGCTAGATTCCGAAAAACCATAGTCAACAATGTCCAGCACAGGAGGGATAGCTAAAGGCCTGTGTTGGGGCAGGAGTAAGAAATCTCTAAGCCTCTTTTTAGAATCACAGTAATCCTGGCTTTCCCAGTGAAAATGCTCCCTAAGAATATGCATGGTTTCACCAAAAAAGAACTCATCGGGGGCAGAGGGGATAGAGTCCTCTGCATCAGAATCCCCACAGGTAGATAAGGGTAAATCCTGGTCATCAGAGGAGACAGAAATTTAAGAATCCTGGTCAGAACTATTATAAGCAAATTCAGTCCTAGGTCTCTTGGGGGAGGGGGGTGGCTTCCCCTGATTAAAGTTATAAGGTCTTCAGCCATTCTTATTTGTTTTTTAGGCATAGAGGTCTGACCATGCGGTCTGGGCGTCGGTTTCCTAGGCATGGTTCGAGTTTTAGGCCTAGAAGAAGAAGAAGGCGTCTGTTTAATATGCAAGTCAGTAGGCCTGAATACACCCTCAGAGGCCGGTGTCTGCACAGCGGCTCCGGACCCATCCATGGTAGAGACATCTGCAGGTTCCACAGTTGAAGCATCTTGCAGCATACCAAACTCCGAACGGGTCTCAGTAGAGGCCTGCGAATCTGAAGTAGCAGGTATCAGGGGCTGCGAAAGCGCCTCACTGAGTACCGGCAAACTGGCGACTAGCTTAGGAGAAGCATCGTCGGCAGCTTTGGACCTATGCGGCCTGTCTCTGTCTTTACCTTTGCGTTTTTTTCGAAATGTCGGTAGTCAGGTGGCTTACCAAAGACATATCTGGATAATTGAACAGAGTACCAAAATATTTGGAAGTGAAAATGTACCGATGACGAATAGTCTGTGGTTTAAATAAGGCACAAAACCGACAGCGAGGTATGTCGTGCAGGGCCTAGGCAAGGAATACAGTACAAATGAAAATCTTTATGAGGTATTTGCTTTCCACAAGAAATACAATTATTGACTTTTACTGACATCGGTTTAGAGTAAGAAAAAGTTTTCCCAACGGGGTACTTAGCTTTAGTTGAAGACTTCGGTTCTGAAACTCGAAAACAAAAATTTCAGGAGTCGGACGACCGGCACTTGCGAACTGCTTCTGGTTCGGGCATCGCACGGCAAAAAAGACTGACGTAATGGCGTCGGCTGCATGCTTTATACCCCTGACTACCCGACGTCATGGAAGATGAGACAGCAACAGACGCAGGACCCAAGACTTTGATAATCAGGCCGACTGAGGGCTACTGCAAGCAGATAACCCAAATCTGATGACTACAACAGTGAAACAAGAAGAACATCTTTCTGTTTCCCATCCACTAGTCAAGGTTTCTCTTCAAGAGGGTTAGCGAGGAGCTCTGATTACTGTAGACTGAAATCTTGTTCCAGAACATGGGAAGTCTCTGGGACAGGAATTTATCCCTCCAGCACGTCCTATTTATTGTTGTGGTGAGGTTTAGATCCCTGGAGCATGTGGCTCGAGGGGAGATGGTTTTCTTTAGGTGGAGCATGTCCATCAATTCTGGGTTGGACATGGCCTTGTATGTCAGGCAGAGATCACCTCTGAGTATGTGGTATGCAACAGAGTACAGCTGGAGTTTCTTCAGTCGAGCTGCATAGGGCATCTGCTTGAAGCCAGTGATCCTCTTGGTGAGGTACTTCTGTGATCTTTCCAGTTGTTGCAGGTGTTCTGTAAGGTACATCCCAAATGGGGTACTGTACTCTATGATGGGTCTGATGAGTGATGAGTAGAGGGGCCCAATGACCTCTTTCGATCTAGATGCAAACCCTTTTGTGATTAGGTGGGCCACATAGAAGGATTTTCTAACCACTTTGGCAATGTGATTATCAAAGGAGAGGTTACTATCTACTTGGGTCCCCAGATCCCTTATTACATCTTCCGTATTTAGGGGGCTACCACCTATGTGATAGTTTGTGGGTACTTTGTTTTTTCCAAAGGGGATGACTATGCACATTTTGGCATTTAGCTTGTGGCCATGGTTTTGACACCAGGTATCTGTCTTAGTGAGACCCTTTTGGAGGATGTCTGTGTCAGCCGGAGAGTCAATTATAGCCCCTAGTTTGCAGTCATCTGCGAACTTGGTCAGCCATAGTCCTCCTGTGCTTGCCTGTACCTCTGAGAAGTATATGCTGAACAGGAGGCGTCCTAGGACTGAGCCCTGGGGAATGCCACTTGTAACCGGTTTAGAGTCAGACCTAGCTCTCGCAACTCTTACCATGTGGGTTCTGTCCGTGAGCCAGTTGGCAACCCATCTCATGACGTAGGGGTTTATGTTCAGGCTGGTGAGCTTGTCTATAATACCTGAGTGGGGAATGGTGTTGAAGGCCTTTGTGAGGTCTAGGTAGGCTGTGTGGACCACCTTTCCCTCGTCTATAGCCTTGGTAACTGTCTCAAAGAAGTCCACCAGGTTTAGGAGACATGATCTGCCCTTAAAGCCGAACTGGGTAGGGTCCAGTGTTTGGAGGTTCCCAATGTCTCTGTTAATGAGATCCATGATAATGCGCTCCATAGCTTTGCAGACCAAGCAAGTCAGGCTTATAGGGCGATAGTTCCCAGGGTCCGTTGTGGCTCCACCTTTGTAGAGTGGAATAACCGTTGCTGTGCGCCACTCTGTGGACACATAGCCTGTGGAGAGGCTGAGTTTAAACAGTGTGTTTAGGTGAGGGGTTAGTTCACCTTTGAGCTCGAGTAGGACGCAGCCTGGGACACCGACTGGTCCCATTGAAGCCGTGTTTTTGACTTTGGAGAGGGCTATTTTAACCTGAGTGTCTGTGATTTCAGGGGCACTACATTCTTCTGGTACAGTTATGTCCCTTTTGGGGGTGAGAGGGGGGTGAAGTTTGCAATGAACCTGTCTGCCAGGATGTTGGCTATATCGGTCGGTTCAGTGTATTTTGTGCCATTCTGCACTAACTCTGAGGAGATCTGAGAATTGCCACTTAGATTCTTGACATAGCTCAAGAATGCCTTGTGGTTATCTTTGGGGTCCATGGCAATTTTTCTTTCGAAACTAGCCTTGGATGATTTTGAGGGAACGTAGTTTCTTGCTGATACTGATCAGGGATGTCTTCCCTTCTTGGGATTTTACTCTTTTCTGTTCTAGTTTCCTCGTTCTGTTGTATAGCTTGTTTATGGCAGGGGTCCACCAGACTGGTTTCCTTTTCTTGGAGGAGTGAGTCTTGGTTTTGTTTGGGATAGCACGATCCATGCATTCTTGTAGGTGCCCGTAGAGTGCATTAGTAAAGGATTTTGCAGCTTGGACAGCGTTATCCTTTAGCATGGGGGCTTTGAAACTTCCAACCTCAGTCATAAGTAATGTGAAGTTAGCTTTTGAAAAGTTTTTCACGGTGGTTTCTTTGATCGGGGGTGGTGGCGGAATGTGGGTATCCAGAGTGATTAGTTTACGGTCAGATCTAACAAACGAGGGGTTGAAGTCAGGTGTGGAACACTGATCGCCCATGCTGGTGATGAACAGGTCCGATACGTTGTCACCTCTGGTGGGGGTATTGACCAGTTGATCCAGGGCATTTGAGTTTATAAATTCTAGGAAATGTTGGGCAAGGGAGTATGTACTTGATTAGTTCTCTCAGTTAATGTTTGGGTAATTGAAATCCCCTAATAATATCAGGGTGTTTGGTAGGACCTTTGTTTCCCAGTGTTTCAAGGAATGCAGAGTGGGGGTCCTGGGACATGGTGGGTGATCTGTAGCAAGCTATAATTTGAATAGCTGTTTTGCCCGTTGTTAGTTGCACGTGGATGATCTCTGAAGCATCATGCTGTACCACTAACCTGGAGGTGTGGGTATCCCTGATGAATATGGATACTCCCCCGCATTTTGCATTTCGGTCCAAGTTTTGTGGCCGAAATGTATGGTATGAGTTGTAGCCTGGTAGTGCTGGGGTGCTCTCTGGAGCCTTACACCAGGTTTCTGTTACTGCACATATATCAATTTTCTCCATACTGAGGAGTGCCTCGAGTGCGTGCATTTTGAGGTTTAGACTTCTGGCATTGAATAGCATTACTCTCAGTTTTTTGTTACTTGTGCTATTTACTGCGGTGGGTTTGTCTTTTCAGCCTTGCCTAAAAAAGGTACTATGGGGGTGGCAACAGCCTTGGCCAGTATTCGAAAGCCTAAGGGTGACAGGTGCAAGCCGTCTCTAGCGAAGAAGTGTGGCTTGTCAAGCATGGCATCCCAGGCTGACAGACACTGGATCCCTTTTGAATGACACCAGAAGCTTAGCCAACTGTTGAAATTGATAATTTTTTCTCTATACCATGGTATCATTCTTGGTGAGGGCAGGATGCTACACTCAGGGTCATACCGGCTTGGGCTACGTGATCAGAGGGCTCCTCCATGTCTCTTTTCATGTAGTCCAGGGAGGTACGGCTCAGGTCATTCACACCAACATGGACAATGAGAGTCATATTTGTACTTGTTCTGGAGTGACCTGAGTGCTTGTGTTATGTTGGGGATCCTAGCACCCGACAGTCAGCAAACAGTAACCTTCTCCTTGTTCAGCTTAGTGAGTGGGACGTCAGTGTGCCTGACTATAGAGTCACCTATTACTAGTGAGTTGTATATGTTATTTTGCCTTAAGGGTTGTGATTGCGTGGCACACTGGTTTTGTGAAATATGTGTTTCATGGTTTGTGCTGGGGGGTGGGGGTTGCTTGGATGTCTGCTTTGGAGGTCTCTGTTGCTTTTGCAGATTTTTATTTAGAGCCTCCGAGTATGTTTTCATGTATTTGTGTGTTTTTTGCCAGTGCTGGTTTCATAGGTCTATGTGAGACTGGTGGTGTGATGCAAGTAATTCCCTTCTCCTGTTGACTGCCTGGTCCAGTCTTGGGTTGAGAGAGCTTAGCCTCCAGTTTGGCTGTATAACTGCATCTCTCGCATGTATTAGTGTTTGGTGGAAGGAGAAGAGGGTTGTCTGTGTACATGAGGCAATTGTAACATTGCCTCAAAATGTCCAGCTTCACCAGTTGGACCGGAGAGTACACCTGAAACTGCCCTTTGGACATGTCTGGATAGGTACAGTGAACTGTTTTACTGATTGGCTGGTAAGGTCGAATAGACAGCCTTGTCCTTCTCTACAGTATGGGGGGGGGGTCTAGTGCTAAGGTTTATTAGTGCATGCTATGAGTTTTGAGCAAGTGTCGGGATGAGAAGTGAATGGTTTGAGTGCTAAAGTTGAACGTTTGTCTAGTTCCAAGGGAAAAATTGAAGAGTAGACTTTGACGGGGCCGGGAATAGTTATACCCTAGCTAACTGGCGCTGCCCGGCCCACAAAACGCCGCAAATTCAGGTTTTATAGCAGGGAAATGAAAGAGAGAAATTAGCCCAATTGGCCAATAAACTACTAATTTCTGGGCTGAAACCACTCCTCCAGGGACAGATAGGCTGCTCAAAGCTCCCTCTCTCATAGTGAACAGAGAAACTTCCTTCTATCAAAGTAAGGTATGGGCAAACACAGAAACTTGTAACACAGCCCTGAACTTAGCACTAACCTGAAAACTGGACTATACTAGCTTAGAAAGGTGGGAAAACAAGTATATATATATATTTTTTTTGTTTTCAGAAAATAAAGCAGATACAATCAAAAAAACACTTTAAATGCACAGAAATGGCTATCACACTTGAGTGCATAGCCTACAACGGTTAAACAGGTAATTTAAACACAAAAACGACTTTGTTAAAGTGCAGGCAGTAAAATAAGTACAATATGCAGCTGAAACAAGCTTTTTAAATCACAGAAACTCTAGAAAATCGGCGTTTTAGGCGGAATTAGCTAAAGGCAGCAAGACAATGCAGAAAAATGAATTTTAATCACTCCAAATTCTCTCTTTTTGTCTCTCTGCTGCTGTAGAACTCTGCAGGACACTAGGCAGGAGCTTGCTGAGCTGTATACTAGCTCAAAAGCCTTGCAAATGTTGGTTTTATATCAGGGAAATGAGAGAGAGAGAAATTAGCCCAAAATGGCCAATAAACTTCTAATTTCTGGGCTGGAACCACTCCTCCAGGGACAGACAGGCTGCTCAAAGCTCCCTCTCTCATAATGAGCACAGAAACTTCATTCTATCCAAGTAAGGTATGGGCAAACACAGAAAATTGTAACACAGTCCTGAATTCTGCACTAACATGAAAACTGGACTATACTAGCTTAGAAAGGCAGGAAAACAAGTACTTTTTTTGTTTTTTTTTTTCAGAAAATAAAACAAATACAATCAAAAAACCACTTTAAATGCACAGAAATGGCTATCACACTTGAGTGTATAACCTACTACAGTTAAACAGGTAATTTAAACACGTATAGCAAACCTAAAGGCCAACAAATTCAGCTCTAACTTTACCCCTCTCTCCCTCTCAACCTTCCCTCTGGAAATATCATCAAATACAATTCCCCAAGCTACAGCTAGGGAACAGGTCCTTAATGCTCCCTCTAAGGTCAAGAACACTGCATCATCAGGCCCAAATAATATCTCAAGACGCCTTCTAAACAGCATGAAACATGACATAGCAGGCCCTCTGGAATTACTATTTAACTGTAGCTTCCAAACAGGCTTCAGGCCTCATGAATGTAGAACAGCAACAATCATCCCTCTTCACAAAGGTAGGCCACCTACAGACCCTAGAAACTACAGACCCATAAGTCTAGCTAGTCTTTTATGCAAAGCCATGGAAGGAATTATCATGGAAAAGATCAACAGTGATACAGTAAACCTCCAGACACTGGACCCAACCCCGTTTGGTTTCATCAAGGGCAGGTAATGCCTACTCAACCTGGTGGACTTACTTTGAGAAGGTCACCAAAGCAATGGATGACAGCAAAATGGTTCACACTGCCTAACATGAACTGGCCAAGGCACTGAACACAATACCCCACTTGGGCATTGTTGACAAACTCAAGAGGTTACGTACAAACCTGTATGAAACACGGTGGATAGCCAACTGTCTCACAGACAGGACCCAGGAAGTTTGAACTGGGGTGTCTACCTCTAGAAAGAGGCCAGTGACAAGTGAAATCCCTCAGGAATCGGTCATCGGACCGCTCCTTTTTGGCATTTACTTCTCTGAAGTCAAGGCCAATGTCTGTGGTCTCTGGATGACTAAATTTGCAGATAATTGCAAATTAGGAGATGTCACTGAATCTACACCGACACACATGTTCTCCAAGAAGGGCTGACACAAACTACTGGTGTCAGAGCCATGGACTAAACTAAATGCCAAAAAATGCATAACTATCATATTGACAACACACCCCTTAGAGCAGACCCAGTAGTCGGGGACTTAGAGACACACACATGGATAGTAATCTAGCCTTTGACCATCATGTGTCCACAGTAGTGAGGAAATGCTTCTATGTTGCTTAACTTATAAAACAAAGGCATGGCATCTAGGTCCAAGGAAGTCATTGTACCACTATATTCTGCATTCATCAGACCTGTCGTTGAGTACAATGCCCCCTTTTGGCATGTACCTAACCAGGCATATCCAACAACTGGAACGTTTACAAAGGTTCCTCTCTAAAAGAGTACAGGGCATAAATAAAACGTCCCATGCAGACCACCTCAAGACCCTATCCCTGAATTCTGCCTCTTACAGGTTGTTGATGGAAGAACTATGCCTGGCATACAGGGCAGTGTTAAAACCAAAACCCCACTCTGAAAGACATCCTGCATATCCACAAAACAAACAGCACCAGAATGACATATTCAAAAGACTTAAACCTTGCCTATGATATAAACAGGACCTACTAGACAGACAGGTATGCATCACAGAGACTGCCCCATCTCTAGAACAGGCTCCCCATCCATGTGAAGCAGAATTCCTTCCTAGCCCAATTCAAGTTTAACTCGGACACCTAGATGGGGAACAGGGAAATTCATCCCTGGCTTGGTACCCATGTCTCTAACAGACACAGGCAACCTGTAAATGGTTCATCTCCCAGGCCCCTGCTTGTAATTACTTCATCTCCCAAGCCTCTGCATTATCAAAAGTATCAGAACTTGGCAAGAGATTTGGGATGCATGGTTAGGCTTAAAAATGCCCTTGTGGTTATTAGCCTAGTAAACACCTATGAACCCATGCACCTGTGAAAATGCAAACTTACTGACAGACATTCACGAATGCATCCCCACTTATGATCAAGGAGTAATTAGTGTTTTGAGCTTTGCACATAAGTCATCAGTCTACATTTCTGACATACCGACTGCTCTAATTAGGTGTATAAGTGAGACTTCTAGCAGGCCTGAAATGCTGTTAAGCGAGCATAAAAAGCAGTAACCAAAGAACATTTTGAAACACTTTCTTCGGTGGTAGCCTCCAAAGAAATATTGCCCTGATGAATATGGTCAAAACAAACTCTTCTGCTTGTTGTCTTTATGCATGGATGCACTTAAAGTTAAGAGACTGACATGTGTTAGGTACAGAAGTCAAACTATGAACAACAACTGGACACATTTGCCAAGGTTAGGAACATAAATTACTGTTGAACCTTAGCCCATTCTCAGTTTGGGCATTAGAAGGGAAAAAACTGATAAAGATCTGGAAGGTTTTGTTTAACAGTACTTTAAGAGGAGGAGAAGTACCAATATCCTGGAAGAAAGCGGTGGTAATGGTAATACTAAAGAGGGTAAAGACCCATCGGATCCAGCTTCATGCAGGCCCATTTCAGTAATAAACCATGACTATAAAGTGTTTATGTCTTTGTTGTGTCTTTTGGCTTTTCCTGGTTAGGGGTCGCCACAGCGGAACTCCGGTCCGCTAATGATTGGCAGTTGATTTTTACGTACCGGCTTGCCAGGCCTGACGCACAACCTTCAACGAAGGTATGCCCATTCACGCACGTCTCCATGCAGAAGATGCTCTAGCTGAGAATCGAACCGGACAGTGTCTTACTGTGAGGCGACAACGCTACCGCAGCACCACCACCGCAGCTTGCAAAAGTGTTTATGTCTATAATGGCTAAAAGAATGGCAAAAGTGATACCAAAATTGATATCAGTGTGGTTTTGTGGAAGGAAAGCAAACATTTGACAATATTAACAGAACATCGATGATCCAGAGGAAAGCAGAATGCAAAAAAAGTACTACTTTTATCGGTGGGTCTTGATATAGAGAAAGCATTTGACAGTAGACTGGGACTTCATGAGCAGGGCAATGGAAGAATTTGCTTTCCCTGACACAATTATAAGGTTGATTAGAAGAATATATGAGGGATCGGAGGCATGAATTAAAGTGGGTGGGGTCTTGTCCAATAATTTCTGCTTGAGTGGAGGAACCAGGCAGGGTTGTCCGCTTTCCCCTTTCTTGTTTGCATTATATTTAGAACCACTGGCAAAGAAAATAAGGGACTTACATATTCAAGGCTATAACTGGTACGGTAGTCAAGAAAAGCTGACTCTATTTGCAGATATTATTTTATACATGACAAAACCAGAAAGGGACATTAGACTGCTGTGGAACATATTAAGACATTTTCAAATCTTCTCGGGATACATAATTAAAGAAACTAAAGCAAAGGCGGTAGAGGTAAATTATGTAGCCACACACGAATTGTTCCAACAATATCCATATTATGGGGACAGGATAAAATGAAGTAAGTAGGAGTATGGATTAGAAATTACTCTGTGGTGGCAGCTAAGGATATGTTGGAAGAGACTAAACAGAAGATGATACAAAAATTGAGAAACTGGAAGTTCTGTTATATGGATATTAATATACAAGCCAGTAAAATAAAAGATGTGCAGCAGGTAAAGGTGATAAAGGATAATGAGGGAAACATACTCACAAGCGAGGAGTGTGTGTTGAGGAGATGGAAAGAGTACTTTGAGGGGTTGATGAATGAAGAGACTGAGAGGGAGAGAAGGTTGGATGATGTAGGGATAAGTGAATCATGAAGTACAATGGATTAGCAAGGAGGAAGTAAGGATAGCTATGAAGAGAATGAAGAATGGAAAAGCTGTTGGCCCAGATGACATACCTGTGGAAGCATGGAGGTGTTTAGGTGAAATGGCAGTTGAGTTTTTAACCAGATTGTTTAATGAAATCTTGGAAAGTGAGAGGATGCCTGAGGAATGGAGAAAAAGTGTTTTGGTACCGATTTGTAAGAATAAGGGTGATGTGCAGAGCTGTAGTAACGACAGAGGGATTAAATTGATCAGTCACAGCATGAAGTTATGGGAAAGAGTAGTGAAAGCTAGGTTAAGAAGGGATGTGATGATTAGTGAACAGCAGTATGGTTTCATGCCGGGAAAGAGCACTACAGATGCGATGTTTGCTCTGAGAGTGTTGATGGAGAAGTACAGAGAATGTCAGAAGGAGTTGCATTGTGTTTTTGTAGACTTGGAGAAAGCATATGACAGGGTGCCTAGAGAGGAGTTGTGGTATTGTATGAGGAAGTCAGGAGTTTCAGAGAAGTATGTAAGAGTGGTACAGGATATGTACGAGGGTAGTGTGACAGCAGTGAGGTCTGCGGTGGGAGTGACGGATGCGTTTAAGGTGGAGGTGGGGTTACATCAAGGATCAGCTCTGAGCCCTTTCTTATTTGCAATGGTGATGGACGTCATGCTTAATGTTAACAATGTATATTTAAAACCATACATAGCTTTCAATTTCATCATAATGACAAAACTAGGCTAATCATAACTGTTCAAAAATGGTAACACAGAAGACATAAGGCGAGTCAAGGTATTAAGCATGAAGTATACACACATGTATATGTATTTTAATTACAAGTATTAACTAATATTAACTTAATATTAGTTTGTTATTGTTACAATAAAAGACTACATTGAAAAAAGAACCTACATTGAACAAATTACTAGACCAATAAAAATAGATAGCAAGTTACAAAAAGAGAAGAGGGGAATAATAATAGTATAGGAAGCAATTATTTTCATTTGAGTTTGTTGATTCTATCAACTCTTCAACTGACTTTTTGAAATTTACATTCAAGTTCTCACCTCTTGAGATAGACTACCTGACGCTAAAATGCGTAAAGACACAACAAACAACGCCTTGACATCCATAGTGTTCGGGGCTCCACGCATTGCACTTTTCCTGCACTTTTCCAGTTTTTTCATCCACAAACAAAAGATCCATTGTCAAGGGCCAACTGGTGAGGGCAGGAAGAATGTGCAGTACTTTGGTGGATTTCACCAAGGAGTGCATTCTATTGAAGGAGATGTTTTTAAACAGGGGTATCTCATGTTGTTAGGAAACTTTAAGAGAAGTGAACTTAAAAGGACAAAAAGTTTTATAAACCTTTGCTTTTCCAGTATAACTTTTTACATTCATGTTGTTAGATGTGATTTCTGGTCAAGCTATCTGGGGAATTACTACCTACAGTATGATGAACCTCAAACTCCTTTTAAAACATAGGAAAAAAAAATTGGCATCTTCTCTTCTTCTGCCACTCCTAGTTTGGGTTGAAGGTGGAACCTAAAATTTATATTCAGGAGAGGTCTAACAATCTAAGAACTCATGCAAAGGAATGAATGAGGGAGGATCCTTTTAAAAAGAGGAAAGAATGACTGGATATTAAGGTTCTGTTTGTTTAGCAACAACATCTGTGTTGGCGGGGCGTTTCAAGAAATGAGAACACTAAATACACTCCTGGTTCCCCCAGCAACTGTTGTCGGGTTTCCAGGGATGATAATGCATTAGCTAGCATGTTGCCTCAAATCCAGGCCACAGTTTTTTTATGGCAATAAGATTAATGCCTTTGTATCTAGCTATTGGTCTTTGTAACAATAACAAACTAATATTGAGTTAACATTAGTTAATACGCTTAAAACTTGGAACTAATAAAAATAAAGCTATAGGACTTTTTATAGCTGGCGGTTTTTCTCTGTTGAGCAAGGTTCCGCTGTTGTTCACATTTGTTCACCTTTTGTTTATAATGGTGATGGACAGGTTGACAGATGAGATCAGACAGGAGTCCCCACGGACTACGATGTTTGCAGATGACATTGTGATCTGTAGTGAGAGTAGGGAACAAGTGGAGGAGACCCTGGAGAGATGGAGATTTGCTCTAGAGAGAAGAGGAATGAAGGTCAGCAGGACTAAGACAGAATATGTGTGTGTGTGAATGAGAGGGAGGATAGAGGAATGGTGAGGATGCAAGGAGTAGAGGTGGCGAAGGTGGATGAGTTTAAATACTTTGGGTCAATAGTTCAGAGTAACGGTGAGTGTGGAAGAGAGGTGAAGAAGAGAGTACAGGCAGGATGGAGTGGGTGGAGAAGTGTGTCAGGAGTGATTTGTGACAAACGAGTACCTGTAAGAGTAAAAGGGAAGGTCTACAAGAGGGTAGTGAGACCAGCTATGTTATATGGGTTGGAGACTGTGGCACTGACAAAAAGGCAGGAGTTTGAGCTGGATGTGGCAGAGTTAAAAATGTTAAGATTTGCACTAGGTGTGACGAGGGTGGACAGGATTAGGAATAAGTATATTAGAGGGTCAGCCCACGTTGGAAGGTTTGGAGACAAAGCCAGAGGCGCAAGATTACGTTGGTTTGGACATGTGCTGAGAAGGGATGCGGAGTATATTGGGAAAAAGATACTAAGGATGAAGCTACCAGGTAACAGGAAAAGAGGAAGGCCTAAGATGAGGTTTATGGATGTAGTGAGAGAGGGCATGCAGGTGGCTGGTGTGACAGAGCAAGATGCAGAGGACAGGAAGAAATGGAAACAGGTGATCTGCTGTGGCGACCCCTAACGGGAACAGCCGAAAGAAGATGATGAGTCTTATACAGAGATTAGGCATACTTTTATCAACTGGAGGAGAAGTTGTGGATAGCAATTAAAAAAAGTTGAAGGATTTTCTCTGGGAAAGGAAGACAGCAAGGGTGAAGTGGGATAAACTGATTCTACCAATAGAACAAGGTGGACTAGGATTACCTAATTTGAGGGGGTATTTTAGACCAACACAGTTAAGGCTCTTATACATAGCACAAGCAGAAAACTATAATTCAAAGTGGAAAGGAATTATGCTGACACAGGGAGGAAGCTCAAGAAATAAGGAGAGATGGGGATTTTGGATGCAGACTCTTAAGGAAAACAACCAAAATCATACAGAGTATTATATTAATAAAACAGCAGGGAGTATTCTAAGAATCAAACTAGCATGAGAATGGAGAAAAGAGATTTTGCCGACAGAGATGACTGTGGTCAGGGATAAAGATAATAGGCAAGAGGGGGCTGGAATATATTGGAGAAAACTGGCAAAGGAATCAAGGTATTGGGAGCAAATAACTAGAAAGGGAAAGGTAATAGAATGGGGAGAGGCCAATAATTTATTTGGACTGCAGGTTAGAGAGTGCCTTCCCTTATCAAGGATTGATATCAGAGTATAGGCAAAGAGAAAGAAATAAGGGGCTCCTAAATGAAAGACCAGTATTGGTAGAGTTTTTAATAGAATCCAGAACAGAAGCTGCCTTTGAAAAAGGAATAATTAGTAAAGCATATAAAACATTGCATTATAATTATAAGAATGAAACAGGGGATCTTAGAAAGGATTGGAAAGAGAGACTGGATAAGCAATTCACAAAGAGACAATGGGGGGATATACGTATATATCCCAAACGTGCAACAAAGTCTAGAAGATTTAGGATCTTTGCCTGGAAGTGTTTACATAGGTATTTTTATACCCCAAGTAGACTCCAAAGACTACTCTACGAACTGCATCCCTGACCTATCTAGTTCCTTTACGAGACTGCCCGTTTCCATACTTTATTCCACTGGCAGCCTTCCAGAGTGCCATACCAGTCTTGCTTCCCAGAATGGGATGCATCATTTCAACTATGGCCTTACAGTGATTTAAAAAGTGAGAGACCTGCCTCCTTATCACTGGAGTCTATTGCTCCTATAGATGCAGCATGGAATCCTGTATGTGGTGACCACTGACATTTTACTCTGTTCATGAGTGTTCATTCCATTTGTAGTTATTAACCTTAAGTCTTTTTCCGGTTCACTTGTTTCAAACTATTTTAAACTAGATAAATTGTATCTCCTCTTTAAAAACTCTACCTGGATTGTTGGTGCCCCGTGCAGGGCCTTGTATATTTTATACACCAATGACCCTCAGCTGACATTTCATGCAATGCTGCTATTCAACTTCCAAGTTAAATTTACTCCCTAACCCAGTGATGTTACCATCTTCATTATGGATACACAGAGGTTAGGCCTGTCTTCTTTGGTCATATTACTTAAGATATAAACAAAGTGATTCTAGAAACTGTGATCCTGCGACACATCACTACCCTGTACAATTTCTTCTGACAGTAACCCCCCCTCGATATTTTCTGTGTTCTACAAGTCAGCCATGTATATCACCCACATCTAGGACTGAAAAAAAGTATGACTTTCTACTTACAAAATGAACAGGCAAGCCAGTGTGTGGAGAAAAATGGGACTTAACAACATTACAGGAAAGGCCAAAACTTGCATCTCAGAATAAATATAAAGTTCTCAGTAATGCATTTAGGTATCAAAAGGTTAATGGAAAGGTGTACATTGTAGGCAGAGACATATTAATGATGCACTTTCAAAACTATAAATGGACTCGTGGTCAGTGTTTTTTTTTTTATTACTCTAAAACAGGTTAGGAAAAAAAAGAAATTAGGAGAGCTACATGCCTTTTAAAAGGCAAAGCAGTGACATTATCAAAAGAAAGCAAGAATGTTTAATACCATGACCCCTGTCTTCAAACTCTACCCTTTTATGCTGGTGCTTTTTTTGAGGGTTTCATTAAGTCTTTCCATCGCACCAAGATTTAGGAGACCAGACGTATAAATGCTTAGTACAGTAACCATCTGAAATTTTGGGCCCCACAACAGCGAGTCCCAAAACACAGAGACTGAATGCCTGAAAAAAACAGACTTATATATACTAAGTCTGAGACAACCACTTCTTGGAATACTCCTTTTTCAATGAGGTATGGCGATCCCAGAGTTACTATATATATATATATATATATATATATATATATATATATATATATATATATATATATGTTTGTGGGGAGGTGCACAGGGAAGAGCAATGTTTGAGATTTGTTCTTCTCCTCAGTTTTCAACCTTTTTTTCCTGGTCTGGTGCTGACATTTCAGTATGGAGCCACTTATTACAGTGAACCCACCCCCCCCTCCTGTTTTAACCTTCTGCCTCTGGTGGGACATGTGACTGCTCCAATGCAATAATAGAAGCATGTTACAGTTTATGTTTACCCTGCTTTAGGCACCTTTTCTCATTCTACACTAAATATGATCCATTTCTGCCACATTCCCTGGTTTTCACAAGAAAGTACATAAGCTGCACTTGGCAGTCTCAACCTTCCCAAAGCAAAAGAAAACTGCTCTCAGATGGTCAAACTTCTCCAATTTTGGTAGACTCTTTTCAGATTCCCCATTCCTTCCATTCTGACTAAGGTATGCAAAGCTAAACTCCCTATATACTACTTTGGGACAGACTATGAAGTACTTGTTTTCATATGGATTTTTTCCATCCTCTTAATGTTCCTGAGGAAATATGGCCTCTAGTAATGCTCAATGCTCTGGATGCAGTCTCACCAACTGGATATGGAGAAGTATAATATAATTTCTTCGGCTAAAACAGTTCTCCTTTTCCAGTTGTTGGGTAGGCTTCCACTCTTCATAGCAGGCATGTCTTTTAAGAACACTATTTTCCACCCTATGTGGGGACATGGTTCAGCTACCTAATGGAGATCTACAGCAACAGCAGTGAATTGGCTGTTACTGGGTCATTCTTATGCCCATAACAAGCAAATACAGCATAAGATGATACTAGAAATACAGAGATGCAAGCATCTTTTCCATTGTTGTTTCAGACAGGACTGTACGAATTACTTCATATCTTCACTGAGATTCAAAGTGATCCAAATGCATTAATGAAGTCACTGCTAGACAGAAACAGCTGTCATCTAGATGCTAAAAGAGACCGAAAACAGTGCCAGTGATTCAAAGTAGCATACTTACCTTTGATGTATGGAAGATCAGAAAGCTGTGGGGTTCCATTCTCACATCAGGTGCTTGATTTATTTTCCAACACTGACACTGCACTGCAGCATAAATGGGGGGACAATACTCTACAGGTGCCATTCTTTTAAACATCAAACCAGGACACATCTATCTGATCTGGTGGTAAATCAGGTGACAGAAAATATCCCAAAGCATTTACTGCAGAAACAGGTTCAATTTTTATTATTAAAATATCAAGTATGTACATTATTTATAACTGACATTTCTATCAAAACACAATACATCTCATATCTCATGTGATCATTTTTGAATTATTGTTCACATTTTGCTACTTGTCTTCATTTATTCAGTTCATTTAATGCATAACATGCCTTTCATTACTATTTTCATCCTCTAACATGGTAAACATACAATACTCTTGCTTGCTACAACATATTTTATTACTACACTTAACAAGTAAAGTCTTCTCTTTCTCCTCTTTACAACCAATCCATGCAAATTCTTCATAACTTGTCCTCCCCCTTTTGTCTCCAGTGTCTGATTATTTTTTTCCAAACATTTTTCTCAAATTCAAGTTGCATATAAAATGTCTTTGTATTTCAATCAATGGTCACAATAGCTTCTTAGACAATGGGAGGGACATGATTGGTTGAGATGTCTAAGGTTGGATATTGGTGAATCTGTGAAAAGTTTGGAAACTAGTTAAGGGAAGGTGTCATTGTTAAGTTTAAATAGTTAGTGTGTGGTAACTGCCCCTGACTGATCCTATAAGAAGGGAGAACTAATGTTGCTTGGACCAGAAGGGAGTCATCACAACAGTTTTTGGAGAGTCCTTCAGAATGACTTTGGATATCAGTGGAAAGAGTGAAAATGCATAGAGGAACATTCACAACAACAGGATGTTTTATAGGCCTATCTGCATGGAATCTTGATGCAGAATTTACTTAGATGTTTGATTTGAAAGGAGGCAAACAGCATCCATTTCTCGAAGACTCTCACTCAATTTCCATTTGAGAGAGTCTGTCCTAGTCTTACTCAGCTTATTTGCCACTACATTTTGCCCTGACAAAATGTAAAATGCTTGGAGGATTCCATAATATGGTGGAGCTCCCAAGCCATCATATCCACTCTACATGGAAGAGTAAGACCTGGCAGCTCCCTGCTTGTGTATCACATCACTGTGTTTTTGTCTGTAATCACATGCAAAGGTACTGGGGACCACTGGTCGTGAAGTGATTCAGTAGCATGAATTACAGCTAACATCTCTTTATGTGCTTTGATCTGTCTGAACTTTCCCACAGGCCTTGCACTTTAACCCCCGGTAGAAACTGCTCCCTAAGCACAAACTGAGGCATCTTATTGCCTCCACCAACACAGCTTTTTTCTTGATAAAGCCTAAAAATGGAAACTGAAAATGCCAGACGATTAAAATGTTAGACCCACATTAACCAAAAAAAATAAACTACTTTTTCCTCATGCATGACTTGGGTAAGAGGAATCATGGAAGCCACAAACCTTAGAATCCTAAGGTATTTTCTGGCTGAAGTTTGACTGATTGGAGAACAGGAAAGTTTCCACATACAAACTTACATTTTCACTTGTTAGGAATGCCTTTAAAGAAACATGTCCGGAAGGCCATCTAAAAGCACACTTCTGTGTGACAGAGTCAAGGAAGACTTTTGAACACTTATCTGG
The DNA here is from genome assembly GCF_019279795.1 of Protopterus annectens. NCBI lineage: Eukaryota > Metazoa > Chordata > Ceratodontiformes > Protopteridae > Protopterus > Protopterus annectens. Next base: position 1,590,385,846 of record NC_056737.1, read on the forward strand.
AAGTTCAGATTGGTAAGGAGTGAAGAAAAGTACAGTTTTGTACCTACCATAAATGTAGATGTTCGAGTGGTTATACTGCTGCAGTCATCACACTTGGATTATCCTGTCGTCAGGCGGTCCCGCAGTCGGCCGAATCCCAAAGTCTTGGTCCGGCGTCGGTTGTCATCGCCTCTTCCCTGACGTCAGTGCGACAGGGGTATAAAAGAGACAGCCGACGCCATTTTCTTCAGTTTTTCTTGCCCCAAATGTCAGGTGCCCCCAACTAGGAATGCAATACAATAGCTATGCAACAATACCTTAGTAGATAAACAATAGTACTAGCTGTTAGCAAATACACCATATAGACATGCATCCAATTGATTGTTGTACATGGAGTTGTAACTAACACCCTGGTATGTAGAGGGGATGGAGGGAGGGTAACCTGGACTGCAGCAGTATAACCACTCGAACATCTACATTTATGGTAGGTACAAAACTGTACTATGTTTATCGTGCTATACTGCTGCAGTCATCACACTTGGGTAGAATCCCAAAGCTATGGAAGAGTGGCTGGTACTAAACTGGGTTAGGTGATGCCAGGATGCCCTGCAGCACTGCAGTGGCAAAACCAGCTCTGGTTTTTGAGTATAATGGAAGGTGGTAGTGCTTGGTAAAGGTGTGCACTGAACTCCAAGTAGCTGCCTAAAGAATGTCTTTGGTTGGAACCCCTCTGAGAAAGGCTGCTAAGGTTGCAGTAGCCCTGGTAGAATGGGATCTAATATTGACAGGCACTGCCTTCCCATGGTGCGAGTAGCAAAAGCGGATGCAATGTGCTATCCATTTGGAAATGGTCTGTTTTGAAATAGCCTTTCCTTGTGAACCTGCAGCATATGATACAAAGAGTTGGTCAGTTTTTCTGAAAATCTTTGTCTTATCTAAATAGCAACGTAGCTGTCTGTGAATATCCAAAGAGTGAAGGAGCCTTTCTCCTTTATTCTGTGGATTAGGACAAAAGGTGGGTAAATGAATGGTCTGATAAAAAAAGCCACACTGGACACTACCTTGGGCATGAAGGTAGGGTTAGTTCGTAAAGAAACTCTGTCCTGATGGAAAATGATGAAAGGTTCCACTGCCATAAGTGCCTGTAGTTCTGAGACCCTGCGTGCTGAGGTAATAGCCAGTAACAAGTCTGTTTTCCAGGACAAGTATTGTAGTTCTGCTGAGAAGGCTGGTTCGAAAGGAGGCAGTGTTAACTTTTCTAAAACGAAGTTCAGGTCCCAAGTTGGTGTTGGTGGTTTTCTGGGGGGTCTTATATTCTTAGCCCCTCTGAGAAACTGCCTAAGTAAAGGGTGTGATAAAATTGGAGGATCCGTATTATATTGAGCTGAAATGGCTGAAGCATGGATCTTAATGGAGGAGAAGGAAAGGCCTTCGTGTAGCATCTCAGTTAGGTATTGCAGTATGTGAGGAATGTTTGGTATCCAGGGATTTTGACCTTTAGCCTGGTGCCATGCACAAAATCTTTTCCATTTGTCTGAGTAAGTCTTCCTGGTGCTGGGTCTCCTGGCATCCAAAATGACATTCAGGATGTCCTTTGAGAGAAGTGTTGATTGATAATTTAAGGAATTCTCCATGCAGCTAAATTTAAAGTTCTGAGCTGGCTGTGACGGGTTTGAGAGTTTTTCTGAGTCAACAGTAGTGGGAATTGAGGCAAGATCCATGGAGGGCTGTGAGTCAAGTTCCTTAGTAATGGGTACCAGTGCTGGCGTGGCCAGTCCGGAGCAATGAGGATCATTTGTGGCCTCTCTGATCTCACCTTCAAAAATACCTTGGTCAACAGAGGTAGTGGAGGGAAGGCATAGACTGTCAGCGTTGTCCAACTGAATGATAGAGCGTCCACTTTCCAGGCTAGGGAGTGATAAGTCCTTGTGCAGAATTTTTGTAACTGGCAATTGTTGGGGGAGGCAAATAGATCTATGTCTGGACATCCCCATCTTTGAGTTATCATTGAAAATACTTGTGGGTGTAGTCTCCACTCGTGAGGGTCTGCCATATTTCTGCTTAATTCGTCTGCCAATATGTTTTCCTTTCCTGGCAGGAATTGTGCTTGTAGTTGTACTTGGTAGGTCAATGCTGTGTTCCATAAGGTCATAGCCTGTCTGCATAAAGGGTAGGAGTGTGTTCCTCCCTGTTTGTTTATGTACCACATAACTGTGGTGTTGTCTGTCCTTATTAGAAGTTGTCCTGGATGCAAGAGGTCCTTGAAGGCGGTCAGTGCATTTTGCACAGCTAGCATCTCCTTTTGGTTGATGTGAAGATGCATTTGTTTTGCAGACCATTTGCCCTGTATGCACTGTCCTGCCATGTGTGCTCCCCAGGCGTAGTCTGAAGAATCTGTTGTCATGGTTTGGTTTGCTGGAGGTAAGAAGAAAAGAAGACCCTTGTTTATTTGACATGCTTGAGCCCACCATAGGAACTCTTTTTGAAGGCAGGGAATGATAGGTATACTTGTTTCGAGGCTGTGCCTGTGTTGAGACCATACACTTTTCAGGTACCATTGTAATTTTCTCATATGCAGCTTTGCATATGGGATTAGTTGAATGCATGATGCCATGAATCCCAATGCCTGCAGGATTTTCCTTGCAGTGAGCTGGGTAAAAGTTGCTATCTTTTTGAGGTATTGAGTCAATTGTTTTTGTTTGTCTGGCATGAGGTAAGCCATCTGGGCCGTTGTATTTAAGCTGGCACCCAGCAATATTATCTGTTGCGAGGGTATTAGTTTTGACTTCTTTTTGTTTACTGTGTACCCTAGGCAACTGAGCAGCTGTGTTACAAAAGCCAGATGCTGTAATAGAATGTCCTCGCTGTCCGCTTGGATCAGGCAGTCGTCCAGATATGGATAAATTTGTATTCCTCGTTGTCTGCAATATGCAATTACTGATGCCAGGCATTTCGTAAATACTCTGGGTGCAGTAGATAAGCTAAAGGACAATGCAGAGAACTGATAATGCATTGTACCTGCCAAAAATCTGAGGCATCTTCTGCAATCTTGTCTGATAGGGACATGCAGGTATGCCTCTTTGAGGTCCAACGTTACCAGCCAAGACTCCTTGCCCAGCGTGGGAAGGAGCTGCTGTAGTGTGAGCATTTTGAATTTGGGTACCCCTCCAGGTATGTGTTCAGAATTGAGAGGTCTAAGATGGGCCTCCAGGCTTTGTCCTTTCTTGGGACTAGAAACAGTCTTGAGTAAAAACCTTGACCTTGCTCCTTTGTAGGTACCTTTTGAATTGCTTTCATATCCATGAGAGCTGAAATTTGAGTTTGAGCCTCTGCCCATTGGTTTGGAGGCAGATTTGGCATGCCTCTCATCTGTGGTAAAGTGTGGAAATGAAATCTGTAGCCTCGGGTAATAATGTCCAGAATCCATTTGTCCTTTGTTATGATGCGCCAATTTTGTGGAAATAGAGCCAGTTTCCCTCCCAAAGGTGCTGCCAGGGCAATTTTGCTTGGCAGGCGAAGAGGGAAGTCATTGTGTTTGTTTCCTGAAGGGTTGAGATCTTTCGTCTCCACCTCTTTGAGTTGTTGTATGCCATTGTCTAGGCCTGAAAGAACCTTGTGGCTGGCCTCTGCCCCTTGGGCGCCTGTACCTACCTCTTTGACCAGTTTTTTGATGGCCAGTTTCTGCTGAAACGAGGAGGTTGTACTGTAAAAAATCTTTAACTGTTTGCATAGATTTTGCCTTTTCTTCCATTTTCTTTAAAACTTCCTCTGCTTTGACACCAAATAACACATCTTTCTGCAATGGAGCATCCAATAACTTTGCTTTGACATGTTCTGGTAAGGCTTGTTCTTTAAGCCAAGCATGCCTACGTATTACAGACCCTGTGACAGCTGCTCTACATGAGGCTTCCAATGAATCAAAACCACACTGTAAGGAATGCTTTCCCACCTGTTCTGCTGCATGCAGCAAATCCTGCATCTCTTTAAAATCAAGTTGATCTGTCTGAGGTATCAGTTTCTGCTTTAACTGTGTAATCAAATACTGTTGGTATTTTAGCATGTGGAATTGGCAGTTTAATGCCCTCATGGCCAAAGTGGCAGACGTATACACTTTCTTTCCCCATCTTTCTAATGCTCTGCAATCTCTTTCAGAAGGAAGTGGATTCTTAGCAGTAGAGGCCTTAACCCCTTTGGGACCCTGGGAAATGGTCTCGGGGTCTGCAGTAGGGCTTTTGTATAGACACTTATGAGTATCAGGAACTTGGTAGTATCTGTCTGGTTTAGCTGGTGCTGGAGGTAAGGAATCTGGGTTTAAACTGGATTCAGAGAAATCATCATCCAAAATGTCTAAAACTGGAGGAATTGCCAGGGGTCTATGCTGTGGAAGAAGAAACAACTCACGGAGTCTTTTCTTGGAGTCAGAGTAATCTTGGCCTTCCCAGTGGAAGTGTTCCCTCATGGTGTGTAAAGTTTCCCCAAAAGAGTAGTCTTCAGGGGGGGAGACAGACGGAATGGACTCTTCAGCATCTGAGTCTTCATAAGGAGGGAAGGAGTAATCCTGGTCGTCAGAGTTGCCTGAGGAAATGGATGCTTGGTCAGAGGAAGGAAAATCTTCCTCCAGTCTAGGCCTTTTGTCAGGTGGGGGTTGGGATCCCCTGATAAGGGTAATTAAATCCTCAGCCATCTTAAGCATCTGTTTTTTAGGCATAGGGGCCTGTGGGGGGGGGGTGGCCCCGGTTTTCTAACTTTCAAGGGGGCTTTGAGTTTAGCATAAGGCTTGGCAGAGATAGTTGTCGGTTTGAAAACACCTTCAGAGTCCGAAGGCCTATCCAAAAATTCCGGATCCCCATCGGGGCTGGTGTCCGAGGGGTGAGGTGGAACCGGTTCCTGAGACCCAACTGCTTCGGTTTGGGAGGCCGTCAGAATTTCTGAATTTGCGGTAGTCAGGGGCTGCGAAGGCGCCTCACTGAAAACCGGAGAACCGGCGCCAGGTCTTGCTGAGGCCTCGGTATCTGGTCTTGGCCTTGGCTGCCGGTCCTTATCTTTGCGTTTTTTAATCATAGCTGATGTCGGTTGCTCCGACGGCATGCTATAGTTAAATTTTCTGCCAAAATAATGCTGGGCGAATTCTGCCCGACGCTTAATTGTATGTTTGTTGAACCTAGCACAAAACCGACAACCAGAGACGTTGTGGTCTGGGCCTAGGCAAGGAATACAAAAAGAATGAAAATCCTTATGAGGTATTTGCTTCCCGCAAGAAATACAATTATTAACTTTGCCTGACATCGGTCTGACGCAAGAAAAGTTTCCCCAACGGGGTACTTAGCTTTAGAGAAGACTTCGGGCTGAAACTCTATTCGAAAATTTCAGGAGCTGACCCTTGCGAACTGCTTCTGCTTCGGGCACCACACGGCAAGAAAGACTGAAGAAAATGGCGTCGGCAGTCTCTTTTATACTCCTATCGCACTAACATCAGGGAAGAAGCGACGACAACCGACGCCGGACCAGGACTTTGGGATTCGGCCGACTGCGGGACCGCCTGACGACAGGATAACCCAAGTGTGATGACTGCAGCAGTATAGCATGATGAACATCCCACGTTAGCGACTCTTGATACTTGGCAAAAGACTCTGCAAGGATCAGTAAATCCTTTAAATAAGGAAAATGTGAAGGTAAGTATAGTTTGCAGCGAATATTGCCATATAACTCAGAAGAGGAATAGCTGATAACAGACGCTGAAGGGTCAACATTTTGAATTTTGGTACTTTCACAAGTTGACTGAGAAAAGGAAAGATTTACAACTGGTCTCCAAGGAAAGCTTGTTCTCTGAAACCAAAAATACTCTGGAGCAAAAGCCTTCCTCCATTTGATCTAAAGGCACAGGAAGTATGACTCATAGGATAAGCAAGTGTTGAAGAACCTCTGACCTAATGCCAAAAATGCAGCTACAACTCTTGTCCCTCCAATAATTTTAAGTTGGTATCCTACAGAGTCCTAACAGGTGATCTGTGTCTGGCGTACAGGGCATCCTCTGACCCAATACTGACGTACTTAATGCATATCAGCAAGTCAAATGTCATCAGAAATACTTTAAGGATATAAACCTCTTCTGTAACATCAGCGGACCAGTTTGGAGGAACAGGTATATCTTGCACCGGATACTTCTGCTCTAGAGCTGACTCCTCATCCACGTAAAAAAAAAAGTTAATCTCTGTCCACATACAAGTGCAACAAGAAACTATGGATGGGAATCAGAAAATTTACCCCAGGACTGCCCCTGTACTAACTAATAGACAGAGGCAGCTCCTAAATGCCTTATCCCATGCATGCGTCTCCTCAAATTAGCTACTGTATGATCCCACGTATTCTCATTAGGGGTAATATATAATTACTGACCACAGGATGGGTAAGGCCAATCCCTAAATGAATGGGATAGGTTAATTTAGCATAAAAAGGAAAACTGGTTCAGCTTAAAATGATCTGCAAAGGCAGCTAGCCTAGTACTTACCTATGAACCTCTGAGGAAAAAACTCTGCTTGGTTCAAAGGGTAGGAGGAATTCCCCAGAAGGAAAGTATATGTATCCAGTTCCAGCTGTAAGCTCCTGAAGCAGTATTAGTACCCAAGAGACTAAATCAAGCTGTTGCCTAAGGGAAAAGTTGAGAGCCAGACTATGGGACACAGTCTGTCCATTTTTCTGAAAAGGGTCCTTGTTTTTTGTTCCCCCTCCTGCCATCTGATTCAAGGAAACCAGTAAGTTCATAGGTAACCAGCAACAGCTACTGCAGTCACCTACCATCAAATGAGGGTTTGACTGAGCCTGCACTTAAGACAAGGGCTCATACTTCAACTGTTTGTTTTTTGTTTGTTTTTACTTTGTATGTACATTGGAACAAAGAATAGCAGCAATGGTGTAAGAATATGTGCAGTAGCTGAGGAAGAATTCTAATTGAAGAATCTGTTGGAAGGTACTTAGCCAGACAAGTGTTTAGAAGCAGTAAACCATACACTTTCCTACACAGTCCCTTAAAATTCAAATGTAAAAGCATAAGCAATAAGTTCATCCCACAGTAATTTAACTGGATTTCTACTGAACCTTGAATACATCATTTTGTTTTCTCTATTTTTTTCCAACAGGTTCCCTGGAAACATCCCTAAAACATACATTCAGCAGCCTCAACCAATAGGCAGTTTGAGTCCACTCAATCTACCCACCACTTACTTAGGACAAATCATGTACCATCTCTGCTCTTGTGCTTTAAGTGTTAGGGGCATCCAGTCTTATGCAAGTATTTTATCCTGCATAGTGACTAGTCTGAAGAATAGTGCTTCAGTGCCCTAGTCTGTAAGCAATAGCCTTACAGTCTGTAAATCCTCCTCCACTCATCCTGCTGGTCAGCTTTTGCTCTCTACTTCCCAACAAATACTGACATGTACTTATACTGCTCTTATTCAACTATTTTTGTCTCTTATATTTTTTTCACTTCTAGACTTGCTATTCCCATTATTTATATCCTCCCGTCTTTCTTTAGTGGAACTGCATGCCTTCAAGGAAAGTCACCCTTGGTCCCCCCCCCTTCCGTTCTTATTTCTCCTTGCCAAAGAAAGTTATTAAACCACTTTCATCTCTTAGCAAGAATATGTGCACAGTCAACACTGACTCAGTGCATGCAACCATCTCTTTAGTGTATTTTTATTTTGCTATAAAAGTGCCCCTGCAAGCAAACACATATGTTTATAACAGTGAAGGCTTTTAATCGATCTGTTTCACTTGACATTACAAATTCCAGCATTTCAGTATGGAGCTGCTGTTACACCTATTTCATTTGACACAGACTATGAGAGTGCCTAATGGTAGTGTTTTGTTGTAACCTTAATGGCAGTGGTATGCACATTTCCATGCATGTCATGTCACACATCTGCAAACCTTGGCATCTCCCTCATTCAGTCTTGGTGTTCTGATCTCTAACTTCACTTCAGAGCACCCCAGCAACGTTTGTTGACTCCCTCTAAGCTCATTGAAAGAGGGGCTGTTCTGAACAATGTTTACAACTCCCTCATACATGGACACCCCCGGCATTCTGCACTGAGTGGATATTCCAGGGTAGCATGGTATTTGTTTAAGGTACCAGACTGCAAGTGTTCCACTTTCTGAAAGCATTTTGAGGACAGGAGTCTCACATTTTTATGGGTTGCATATTACTTTCTAAACATTGAATTGTCCTATATTCTGACATCAGTTGTTCCTTAGTCTGAGTGTTCAATACATAAAACGTCAAGTTTCCCACATTTTAAGGCAACTTCCACTTTTTAAGGGTAGCTATTTCACATTTAAACAGTCATTCCATATTCTGAAGGCAAGGAGTCGTATTGCAAGGGTTATAGTTTCATATTCTTAGATTAAGTCCCATTTTATAAGGGCAATTTTAACCACATGGGCCCCATATTCTGTAAGCTAGTGTTCCACATTCTAAGGGCAAGTGTGTTGCATCTGTTTGGAGAATTATATTTTGGTATTTTATTAACATGCGATAGGCTGGCAGTGTGACTTAGTGGGTTAAGACAAAAACAAAATGCAAATTATGTCCCACTGACCAAAGTCTGAGTCCCACAAAATCCACACATGTATTGTGCGACTCTGTAGAATGACGTAATTGGACCAATGCTCTGTAGGCATTCATCAGAAAGTACAGTTTTGTACCTACCATAAATGTAGATGTTCGAGTGTATAACCTGCTGCAGTCATCACACTTAGGTTATCCTGCCGTCAGGCGGTCCCGCAGTCGGCCCGAATTCCAAAGTCTTGGTCCGGCGTCGGTTGCTGTCGCTTCTTCCCTGACGTCAGTGCGCCAGGGGTATATGAGAGGCATCAGACGCCATTTTCTTCAGTTTTTCTTCACCATATGTCAGGTGTCCCTCCCAAATGGTGGTCAGTAGATAGTACCAATAATAAAAAGTGTAGCATAAACAAAAAAATTCCTCCAGCTATAAGCAAATACGCCAAAAAGGTTGTAACAGATTTTAAGGTATAGACAGGTCTTAGTTATGTCAGAGGGGATGGAGGGAGGGTAACCTGGACTGCAGCAGGGTATACACTCGAACATCTACATTTATGGTAGGTACAAAACTGTACTATGTTCATCGTGTTACCCTGCTGCAGTCATCACACTTGGGTAGAATCCCAAAGCTAAGGATGGGAGGTGGAGTCAAACAGGGTTAGAGGAGGCTAGAAGGCCCTGCAAAACTGCAGTGGCGAAGCCAGCTTTAGTCTTAGAGTAAAGTGGTAAGTGGTAATGTTTGGTGAAGGTGTGTACTGAACTCCAAGTTGCAGCTTCCAGAATATCCTTGGTTGGCACCCCCCTGAGGAAGGCTGTAGATGTAGCTGCTGCTCTGGTAGAGTGGGGCCTTATGCTAGCAGGAACTGGTTTTCCATGGTGGATGTAGCAAAAACATATGCAATGTCCTATCCATTTGGAAATGGTCTGTTTTGAGATAGCCTTTCCTTGTGATGCTGTAGCATAGGATACAAAAAGCTGGTCAGATTTTCTGAAAACCTTAGTTTTATCCAAGTAGTAACGTAGCTGCCTGTGAATGTCCAAGGAATGTAGGAGTCTTTCTCCTTTGTTCTGTGGATTTGGAAAGAAGGTGGGTAAATGGATGGTTTGATTTAGAGCCACACTGGATACCACCTTAGGCATAAAGGAGAGGTTAGTTAGTAGAGAAACTCTGTCTTGATGAAAAATGAGGAAAGGCTCTACTGCCATTAGTGCCTGAAGCTCTGAAACTCTTCTCGCTGAAGTAATTGCTAGCAGCAGGGCAGTCTTCCATGATATAAACTTTAAGTCAGCTGAGAAAGCTGGCTCAAAAGGAGGTAGAGTAAGTTTTTCCAGAACAAAGTTGAGGTCCCAAGTAGGTGTTGGTGCTCTCCTGGGAGGCCTAATGTTTTTGGCCCCACTGAGAAACTGCCTTATGAGTGGATGTGAAAATAAGGGAGGATCCGTGTTGTAGTGAGCTGAAATAGCCGAGGCGTGGATTTTAATAGATGAAAAAAAAAAGGCCTTTGTGTAACATCTCAGTTAAATATTGCAGAATCTGAGGTATGTCAGGCTGAAGGGTATTTTGGCCTTTAGCTTGGTTCCAGGCGCAAAACCTTTTCCATTTGTCTGAGTAGGCTTTCTTGGTGCTGGGCTTCCTGGCCTCCAGAATAACATCCATAACAGTTTGTGAGAGAGGAGCTGGCTGGTTGCTTAGGTGATTTGCCATGCAGCCAAGTTTAAGGTTTTGAGCTGGCTGTGTAGAATCTGATTGTCTTGCTGTGTGAGCAGATGGGTAATTTGTGGTAGAATCCATGGTGGGCCCTGGGCCATATTCCTTAATAGTGGGTACCAGTGCTGGCGTGGCCAGTCTGGGGCAATGAGTATCATTCGGGGTCTCTCCATCCTGACTTTCAGCAGCACCTTTGTGAGAAGGGGTAATGGAGGAAAGGCATATACTGTCAGCATTTTCCAACTGAATGAGAGTGCGTCCACTTTCCAAGCTTGATGGTGAAAAGTCCTTGTGCAAAATTTTGTTAGTTGATAGTTTTGGGGGCTGGCAAACAGGTCTATGTCTGGGAGCCCCCATTTTTGAGTTATCATTGCAAATACTTGTGGATCCAGTTTCCACTCGTGGGGATCCATGATGCTTCTGCTTAGGTCGTCTGCCAATGTGTTCTTTTTTCCTGGCAGGAATTGAGCTTGTAATTGAACTTGGTAAGCGAGTGCTGTGTTCCACAAGGTCATTGCTTGCCTGCATAGAGGGTAGGAGTGTGTACCCCCTTGCTTGTTTATGTACCACATTACTGTGGTGTTGTCTGTCCTTATTATAAGCTGTCCTGGATGTAAGAGGTCCTTGAAGGCTGTCAGAGCATTTTGTACAGCTAGCATTTCTTTTTGATTGATGTGCAGATTCCTTTGATCTGCAGTCCATATGCCTTGAATGCACCGTCCTGCCATGTGTGCCCCCCAGGCATAGTCCGATGCATCTGTTGTCATAGTTTGCCTGGCTGGGGGCAAGGTGAAAGGCTGACCCTTGTTGAGGTGACATGCCTGTTACCACCATAGAAACTCCTGTTGAAGGCAGGGAATGAGAGGTATCATTGTTTTCAAGCTGTGGCTGTGTTGAGTCCATACGCTTTTTAGGTGCCATTGTAATTTCCTCATATGCAGTTTTGCAAATGGTATTAGTAGTATGCAAGATGCCATGAAGCCCAAGGCCTGCAGAATTTTTCTTGCAGGGAGTTGGGTCTTTGTTGCCATTGCTCTGAAGTGTTGAGTTAATTGTAGTTGTTTGTCTGGCGTCAGATAAGCCATCTGGGCCATTGTATTCAAGCTGGCACCCAGGAATGTCATATTTTGTGAAGGCACTAGTTTTGATTTCTTTTCGTTTACTGTGTACCCTAGGCAACTTAGAAGATGTTTTACAAAAGCCAGGTGTTGTAAGAGAATGTCCTTGCTTTCTGCTTGGATGAGGCAGTCGTCCAGGTATGGGTATCAGCAAAAACCAAAACATGCTGAGTAAAGTGCCCCTCAAGAAAAAATCTAAGTCCAAATGAAAAAAAAACACACAAAAGAGGCTCTCCACAGTTGAAGATAACATAAAAACTCCATTTTCACTTCAAGAGTTTTAATAAAAAGAAAATAAAACGAGTACAGGATCCAAGTGAGCGCTTTCACATTCAAAAAAAGTTTCATCAGACTTCAACACCAACACAGTACTCTGCATCACCTTATATATCATTCATCTGATCCAGATTGTAACACTCAATTCAATTAAAAATAAAAGGTACATTAAAACTCTTGAAGTGAAAACTGGTGTTTTTATGTTATCTTCAGCTGTGGAGAGCCTCTTTTGTGTGTTTTTTCTCAGGTATGGGTATATCTGAATTCCTCTTTGTCTGCAGTATGCAATTACTGGTGCCAGGCATTTTGTGAAGACCCTGGGCGCAGTAGATAAGCCAAAGGGCAGTGCAGAGAATTAGTAATGGGTTGAACCTGCAATGAAAGGGAGGTATCTTCTGCAATTTTGTTTGATAGGGACATGCAGGTATGCCTCCTTGAGGTCCAACGTTACTAGTCAAGCTTTCTTGCCCAACATGGGAAGAAGCTGCTGTAGTGTTAGCATCCTGAATTTGGGTACTTGCAAGAAAGTGTTTAAAATTGAAAGGTCCAGAATGGGTCTCCAAGCATTGTCCTTTCTGAGGACTAGAAAGAGCCTTGAGTAAAATCCTTGGCCTTGCTCCTGTGTAGGTACCAATTGAATGTCTCTCATGTCCATGAGAGCTGTAATTTGTTTTTGTGCCTTTGCCCATTGATTTTGTGGCAGGTTTGGCATTCCTTTTATCCTTGGCAAGGTGTGGAAATGGAATCTGTATCCTTGTGAGATAATGTCTAGGACCCAATTGTCCTTTGTGACGATGCGCCAGTTGTCTGCAAAAAGTGCTAATTTTCCTCCCAAGGGAGCTGCCAAGAGAATTTTGCTTGGCAGTTTGAGGTTTAAGTCATTGTGTTTACCTTCTAGTAGTTTGGGACCTGTCTTCTCCTCCCTTCTGTGTTGCAGTGCCCCATTGGCAAGGTTTGTAAGGGATTTGTGCTTGTCCTCTGCCCCTTGGGCGCCTGTATTTACCCCTCTGTGGTCTGTCAGAAGTTGGAAAGGACCAATTTTTTGTTGGCCAATTTCTGCTGAAGCGTGGGGGCTGTACCTGTAAGAAATCTTTGACCATCTGCATAGATTTTGCCTTATCCTCCATTTTCTTTAAAACCTCCTCTGCTTTAACCCCAAATAAGATATCCTGCTGTAAGGGTGCATCTAGTAACTTTGCTTTAACATGATCAGGGAGAGATTGTTCCTTTAACCAAGCATGCCTACGTATAACAGACCCAGTAACAGCTGCTCTAGAGGAAGCTTCCAAGGCATCAAAACCACACTGTAAAGTATGTTTGCCCACCTGTTCAGCAGCATGCAACAGATCCTGCATTTCCTTGAATTCAGACTGTTGAGGGTGCGTGCCCATCTTTTGTTTTATTTGAGACATTAGGAATTGCTGGTATTTAAGCATGTGAAATTGACAATTTAGTGCTCTCATAGCTAGAGTAGCTGAGGTGTAAATCTTCTTCCCCCACCTATCTAGTGCTCTGGAGTACCTTTCAGAGAGTACAGGATTTTTAGCCAGAGAAGCCTTAGCCCCTTTGGGACCCTGGGAGATTGTCTCTGGATCAGCAACAGGGCTTTTGTATAGGAATTTGTGTGAGTCAGGCACTCTATAGTATCTATCTGGTTTGGCTGGAGCAGGAGGCAGAGAATCTGGATTTAGACTAGATTCTAAGAAAACATCATCCACAATGTCTAAAACTGGGGGGATAGCAAGTGGTCTGTGCTGAGGGAGTAAAAGAAACTCTCGGAGCCTTTTCTTTGAGTCGGAGTAGTCCTGGGGGAGAAGCTGAGGGAATGGAGTCTTCAGCATCAGAATCTTCATAAGGGGGAAAGGAGTAATCCTGTTCCTCAGAGGAGCCTGAGGAAACAGACACTTGATCAGAGGAGGCATAACCCTCCTCTTGTCTAGGCCTTTTGTCGGGGGGGGGGGGGTTTGGGAACCCCTGATCAAAGAAATTAAATCTTCAGCCATTTTAAGCATCTGTTTCTTAGGCATAGGGCCTTGACCTGGAGACTGAAGTGTAGTCTTTTTTGGTTTTAGAGGAGTCTTAAGCTTAGCATAAGATTTTATGGTGAGAGTAGTCGGTCTGAAGACACCTTCAGAAACCGAAGGTGTTTCTACAGCTCCTACTGCAATGTCATCGGTAGGGCCTAAAGAAAATGGCTGCGTCGGCCTAGAACTCTCTGCTGGAGAATCCGAAGCGGTCTGGGGATCCAATTCAGCGGTAGCCAAGGGCTGCGTAGGCGCCTCACTGAAAACCGGAGAACCGGCGACCGGCCCAGCCGAAGACTCGGTGTCTGGCTTGGATCTAGGCTGCCTTTCTTTATCTTTGCGTTTTTTATGCACGCAGGTAGTCGGTTGCTCCGACGGCATAGTGTAATTAAATTTCCTACCGAAGTAGTGTCGTGCGAAATCAAAGCATCACTTTATAGTTCGCTTATTGAACCTAGCACAAAACCGACAACCAGTGACGTCGTGGTCTGGGCCTAGGCAAGGTATACAAAAAGAATGAAAGTCCTTATGAGGTATTTGCTTCCCACAAGAAATGCAATTGTTAACTTTTTCTGACATCGGACTGAGGCAAGAAAAGGTTCCCCAACGGGGTACTTAGCTTTGAAGACTTCGGACTGAAACTCGATTTGAAAATCTCAGGTGTCGGCCGACCGGCACTTGCGAACTGCTTCTGCTTCGGGCACCGCGTGGCAAGAAAGACTGAAGAAAATGGCATCGGATGCCTCTCATATACCCCTGGCGCACTGACGTCAGGGAAGAAGCGACAGCAACCGACACCGGACTAAGACTTTGGAATTCGGGCCGACTGCGGGACCGCCTGATGGCAGGATAACCTAAGTGCGATGACTGCAGCAGGGTAACACGATGAACATCAAGCATATTCACCTAGCTGATGTTACTCTGTTGAGAGAATAAGCAAAACTAAATACAAAATGAATGGTATGTCGACTGTGCAGTAATATAGTAATGAGATCTTAATGTTTATTTCTGTGTAACCTGCTTCATCTAGATTAGAAATCTCACAAAATGGAGATCTGCAGTCAGAACACGAAGAAGAGATACTCAAGTAAGTGACCCAATTTATTTATCCTTTCTTCTTGTTCATTATTTCTTACTTTTAAAGCAGAATCTGTGATCCTTTGCAGAGTGTTGGGGAGATGACTTCTTGGAAGTGGATAACTTGTATATAAGTAATAAAATTCACAAGAGTCTGCATTTGCAATGCAACATGACTCTGAACTTGCTCTATGTTGGTATAGTCACTATTTACAGTATTTCATAAAGCCGCGGTAGTGCAGCGGTAGCATTGTCGCCTCACAGCAAGAGGTTCTCCAATTTGATTCTCGGCTGGAGCGCCTTCTGTGTGGAGTCTGCATGTCCTCCCCGTGGTCGAGTGGCATTCGAAAGACATGTGTAAATGGGTGTGCCTTTGTTGAAGGTTGGGCGTCGAGCTGGCACCTCGGCACCATAAAAATCTACTGCCAATCATTAGCGGATCGGAGTTCTGCTGTGGCGACCCCTAACCGGGAAAAGCCGAAAGAAGAACATACATATTATGGCAGCCTAAAACAAAGAACTTTGTCCACTATAAAAGCTCCACTTTCTTAGACTACAGCAGTCCCATTGGTACTTTCTCCATTACCTGTGCTCCATTTATTATTTTTAGCAGTCCGCAGTCTCCTTTCATTAACTTTTTCTCTTCTTGTGTAACCACTTTTAGTTCTGAGCCAGTGTTTTTCCAGAGTTGCACTCCTGCATTCTGGCTTACTTTTTCTCACTGTTTTGCTGATCTGTAGGGGTTGGGGTAGCCTCTGGACTTCGCATTTCGAAGTCCATAGAAACCTCCTTATAATACATAGTTCTTCAAACAGTCAAGCGCAATTTTTTACTGTTATCACCATTAGTCAGGTCAAGGTGATTTTGGACAAACTCTCCTACTAAAACTGTGTCCTACAGCAACAAAATCAAGGCTTTTGTCTACTAGCACAGAGGCCTTTTAAACTGCATTGTTCCTTTTACTTACCTCTCTCAGCAGATTTGTGGCTGTTTAAGTTCAGTTACCGATTGGTTTTTCTCTGTCTCTTTGCCAAGCTTTCAACCCACTCAATTCGCCCTCGTTAATGCTCATGCTCACTCCACTCCCTATCATACCCCAAATTCCCAACCTCCTCCTCTTAACTCCATATTTAAACTTCCATAACACCACCCATACATTTCTCAAACGAATCCCATCAGTTCCTTCCAAAAGAAAAATAATTAACAGAATTACTCCCAACAGCAACATCCACTCTAGTGCATCATCCAAGACTCTCTCTCAAACTGTCTTAATCTTTGCCCCCTATAACTATGAAATTATAGCTCTACAACCAATCCAGTACCCTTCCAACATTTTCTAATCCTACTTTATAGCAAAGATAAAACCCAAATTAAATAAGATGCCTCTAATGGAAAATATTTTGCTATTCCTTCTCACTCTACTAGACTTTATCAAATACACTTCCTTCAAATACTTAAGACTTCAACCAATCCTCACAAAGAATATCAACATCTTCCAAGCCTGTTTTTCTCCATAACACCCTATCTCTACAAACAAACCATATCTGATTTGTCTATAAATATCTCAAAACTAAGTATCCATAATTTACGAGCAAATGCTAAACCAAGACCAAAATATAACTGGCCACACTCTTTCCTCTGTAAAATGTCAATTCAAAAAATTAGCAGAGATGTTCACCCCAACTCAGGTCCCACTGTTCATAAAACCATCATTTCCATCCCAAAACAAACCAGTCACTCAATGCATCTCAACCAAAACAGAACCCAAACTCACCTTACTAAATATGAACCTAAGATGTATGAACCTATGTAGGAGGGTTATGGCTGACAAAGTTTGCAGATGACTGCAAACTGGGCGCCGTAGTTGAAAACACATCCGACACAGATATCCTTCAGAAGGGTCTCACAGAAACGGATAACTGGTGCCAGAGCCATGGCCTAAAGTTAAATGCCAAGAAATGCATAGTCATACCCTTCGGGAAAAATAAGGTTACCCCTAGCTACCATATAGGTGGCAATCCCCTGAACACAGAAGAAGTTATTAGGGACCTGGGAACCCAGGTTGACAGTAGCCTTTCATTCGACACTCATATTGCTAAAGTAGTTAGGAAGACCTTCTACATTGCCCACCATCATGAAGAGATTCACATCTAGATCAAGGGAAGTCATAGTCTCCCTATACTCATCACTCATCAGACCAATGATCGAGTACAATGCCCCATTCGGAATGTATCTGACCCGACACTTGCAGTAGCTGGAGAGGCCACAAAAGTTCCTCACCAAAAGGATAAAGGGTCTCAAAAATCTGTCTTATGCTGCCCGACTGAAAGAACTCCAGTTATATTCAGTTGCTTACCGCTTGCTCAGAGGTGACCTATGCCTGACATACAAGGCCATGTCAAACCCAGATTTGATGAACATGCTTCATCTCAAAAAATCTAGATCCCTCAGAGCCACAAGGGCGGGAGACTTAAACCTCGACACGGTTATTAATAGGACGTGCTGGAGGGATAGATTCATCACCCAAAGACTCCCTATGCTGTGGAACAAAATCCCGGTTTATGTGAGGCAGAGCACCTCGCTGGCCTTGTTCAAGAGGAATCTTGACCAATGGATGGGAGATCGCAGATACACCCCAGGGATTACCTCAGTGTCACTGCTCGACAGAGGCACAGCAAAATAATGGGCATAGTTTATCCAAACTAAAGGGGTGGCGTAAGCCACAAAACTATGGGCTAGGTTTATAAATGCCCTCGGGCAGATAGCCTAGTATGAACCTATGAACCTATGTATGTGCAATAAAACCTAAGATATGCATGCCTACCTTGCCACATAAACTCCTGATGTAGTACAGCTACTGAAACCTGGTTAAAAGAGAAATAAAGGATAATGAGACCACCCCCAGGATACAATATGCTGAGGTATGACAGACAAAACAAGCATGCAGGTGGGGTAGCAGTCATCTATAAAAATTCACCAACCCTCACCTTACTTCCACAGGAAATACCCAAATTTAACAATGCTGAACTATTAACAACACTACTAAAATCAAGAAAAGGAAAACTATATGTTTAACAGCATTTTATATACCACCATGGAATAACATTGATACTGTTGAAAGCATCCTGTATTGGCTATACCAACAAATTAACCATGAAAATATAATACTTGGAGACTTAAATATAGGCTGGCAACTCAAATTCCACTACCATCACTGAATCCATAAACTAGTACAAATTCAAACAATTAATAACCACACCTCCTACAATCAATAAAACTTCAGGGGGACACAACATTAGACTAGATTTTTATAAACAAAACATACAAACTGACAAAAGTAAGCTGCCTCTCAGATTTATGTGACCACATACCAACATAAATTACGGAATATCTTAAAAGTGAAGGATTTAGCGTAGAAAGTCTATCACAGGTTATTTCACAGCACAATGGAACAAGTCCCCCAGGTTAAGGAGAAACAGGAGGAGCAGGAGACATCTGAAGAAATATGG
The DNA here is from genome assembly GCF_019279795.1 of Protopterus annectens. Taxonomy (NCBI): domain Eukaryota; kingdom Metazoa; phylum Chordata; order Ceratodontiformes; family Protopteridae; genus Protopterus; species Protopterus annectens. The sequence goes on from NC_056737.1 coordinate 1,590,404,094, forward strand.
ACATGGGAAAGAAAAAGAGATTTAATATATAGAGAAAACTATAAATCAATTAAGACAAGAGTCACTGTTAAGAGTATAGAAGAGGGAACAGATCAATAAAAATACTCAGAAAAATAGAAAAGCAATGCGCAGTATCAAGACAGATCAGGATCTATCTTGCACTATCGCAAATAATAAACTAAAAATATCAGCACAGGCAGAAAACCTCAGAAGATATGCAGACAACTATAAAGGAAAAAGTACAAAAATAAGTGATTTACTGATGACCCAAAAAGTTTTACAGAGAATTGTGAAACAAAGCAAAAGGAATTGAAACGCCACTAAAAAAGAATACATAGTTACATTTTGGAGAAATACCTATGAAGTCCCTGTGCAGCATAACAAAGACGCTAAAAGGATAGAAGTAAAAGGAAAAATAGAAAGTTCAAATGTACAGGATATGAAATGGGATAAAGTAATGGTCAGGCAAGACTGAAACAAAGTTAAGAAAAGCTCATTATTGGAAATCACAGGCACAGATGCACTACTACCTAACTTCTGGTTAAAAGCATTAACACCTTCACATGAAGACTTAGCCATGAGTAAGAAAGTACAGTTTTGTACCTACCATAAATGTAGATGTTCGAGGATCCACATTGCTGCAGTCCTAACTATTGGGGTAGTCCGCTGTCCAGTCGGCCCGAATACCAGAGTATATGGCTGACGTCGGTCAGGGCGCATTAGACTGACGTCAGTACGTCAGGGTACTAATGCGCATGACCGACGTCATATCCTCAGTCTTTTCTTGCCCCAGATGTCAGAAGACCCTAAAAAGACAAGGCCCAAAATACCTGCACCAAAAATATGTACAATATATACAAAAATATATACAAAAATATCAGCATATAACCTCACCTACACAACCACCCCTAAACACAGAGGGGAAGGAGGGAGGGTAAATTGGACTGCAGCAATGTGGATCCTCGAACATCTACATTTATGGTAGGTACAAAACTGTACTATGTTCTTCGTTCCACATTGCTGCAGTATTAACTATTGGGTAGAATCCCAAAGCAGAGGTAAGGGAGGCTGGCAAATCATAAAGAAGCAGGAGCTGACAACATGCCTTGCAAAACAGCTGTGGCAAAACCAGCCCTAGACTTAGAGTAGATAGGAAGGTGATAATGCTTAGAGAAAGTATGCACTGAACTCCAAGTAGCTGCCTCCAAAATATCCTTAGTTGCCACCCCCCTTAGAAATGCTGTTGAAGTGGCAGTAGCCCTAGTGGAATGAGGCCTAATCCCAGCTGGAATCTCCTTGCCATGATGGGAATAACAAAATGCAATGCAAAACCCAATCCACCTAGAAATAGTTTGTTTTGACACAGGCTTGCCCTGCGAACTCAAAGCAAAAGAAACAAACAACTGCTGAGACTGCCTAAAATCCTTAGTCCTGCTTAAATAATAACGCAATTGCCTGTGTACATCTAAAGTGTGCAAAATCTTCTCCCCTTTATTTTGGGGGTCTGCATAAAAAGTAGGCAAATGAATAGTTTGGTTTAAAGCCACACTAGAAACCACCTTAGGCATAAAGGAAGGATTAGTACGTAATGATACCCTATCCTTATGGAAAATCAAAAAGGGCTCTACTGCCGTAAGGGCCTGCAACTCAGACACCCTTCTTGCAGAAGTAATAGCCAACAGAAAAGCAGTCTTCCATGACAAGTATTTCAATTCAGCAGTAGCCGCAGGCTCAAAAGGTTGTAGAGTAAGTTTTTCCAACACAAAATTGAGATCCCAAGCAGGAGTAGGAGCTCTACGTCGGGGTCTTATATTCTTTGCCCCTCTAAGAAACTGCTTGAACAAAGGATGCGAAAACAATGGTGGGTCACAATCATAGTGAGCTGAAATTGCTGCAGCATGAATCTTAATGGAAGAGAAGGACAAACCTTTGTCCAATAACTCAGTAAGATATTGAAGAGCCACACTCAAATTAGGCTCAGAAATCTCCAAATTCTTTGCTGTACTCCAAAATAAAAACCTCTTCCATTTTTCTGCATACTTTCCTTGTACCCGGCCTTCTAGCTTCCATAATCACATTTAAAACTTGTTGAGGAAGTTGAGACCTGCTGTGTTTCAACACAGAATATGCCAGGCTGTTAGATGAAGAGAGGGAAGCTTGACATTGAGCAGATGACCGTCCTTCTGAGATAGCAGGTGTGGAATCAAAGGTAAAGGCCATGGAGGCTTCCTTACCAGACTCCTTAGTAGTGGGTACCAGTGTTGCCGAGGCCAATCGGGAGCTATTAAAATCATCCTTGGCTTGTCTTGTCTGACCTTTAAGAGCACCTTTGGAAGAAGAGGCAGAGGTGGAAAGGCATACACATGAAGATTTTTCCAACTGAAAGAAAGAGCATCCACTTTCCAAGCTGTGTGATGAAACCCCTTTGTGCAAAACTTTGGCAGCTGGTGGTTTAGTGGAGAAGCGAACAGATCTATGTCTGGAGTTCCCCATGACACTGTCAATTTCTGAAATACATGAAGATCCAGTTTCCACTGTGGGGATCCATGATTTGTCTGCTTAACACATCTGCTAAGGAGTTCTGTGCTCCTGGCAGAAACCTTGCCTGAAGAGTTAGTTGCAAGCTGAGCGCAGTCTCCCATAAAATCATTGCTTGCCTGCATAGAGGATAAGAATGTGTTCCCCTTGTTTGTTGATGTACCACATGACAGTTGTGTTGTCTGTTAGAATCAACACCTGCCCTGGAAGAAGTAACTCCTTGAAAGCCATCAATGCAAACTGGACTGCTAACATCTCCTTCATGTTGATATGTAGATGCTGTAGTCTGGCAGGCCACTTGTCTTGTATCCACTTTCCATTTAGATGAGCTCCCCAAGCAATGTCCGAGGCATCTGTCGTTAAAATCTGACTCGCCTCTGGCCGGGTCACAGAGAGTCCCTTGTTTAGGTGACATTCCTGAGCCCACCACAAAAATTCTTTTTGAAGGCAAGGTATTATTTGAATGACAGTGTCCAAATCCTGGCAGTGCTGTGTCCATACATTTTTGAGATACCATTGCAGCTTCCTCATATGCAGTTTGGCATTGGGAAGCACCAGAATACAAGATGCCATGAACCCTAATGCTTGAAGGACTGTCCTTGCAGTCAGCACGGACTGATGAGATAGTTGATGGAAGTAAAGGGATAGACTCTTTTGTTTGTCCGGGGTTAAAAAGGCCATCTGGGCTGCTGTATTCAGTCTCACACCCAGAAAGCACATGTCTTGAGAGGGTACTAGACTGGACTTTATTTCGCTCACAGAATACCCTAGGCATCTTAGCACTGCTATAACATATTCCAGATGCTGTAGAAGGTCTTCCTTTTCTTGAGCCAGAATCAGGCAGTCGTCCAAGTAAGGATAGATTTGAATTCCTTTTAGCCTGAAGTAAGCTATCACTGGAGCCAGAACCTTTGTGAATACTCTGGGCGCAGTAGATAAGCCAAAGGGCAATGCAGAGAACTGATAATGAGAATTTCCAGCTCGTAAACGCAGATACTTCCTGCAACTGAGTCTTATAGGCACATGAAGGTAAGCTTCCTTGAGATCTAAAGTTACCATCCAGTGATCTTTGCCCAGCAGAGGTAAAAGCTGTTGCAACGTCAACATCTTGAACTTGGGAATGTCCAGATAAGTGTTGAGGATAGATAAATCCAAAATTGGTCTCCACGTGTTCCCCTTCTTTGGTACTAGGAACAGGCGAGAATAAAATCCTAGGCCCCTTTCTGATATAGGGACTGGCTGAATGGCCCCTATTTGGAGTAACAGAGAAATTTGCTTGTGAGCCTCTTTCCTTTGTGGAGGAGGAACGTCTGGCATGCCTTTGAAAGGGGGCAATGTATGGAAATAAAACCTGTAACCGTGGTGAATGATATCCAACACCCATCTGTCTTGAGTAATTAAATCCCAATTTTCTTTGAAAAGAGACAGTCTTCCTCCCAAAGGAGCTGCCAGACGAGAATCTACTGGCAGCTGAAAAGGCAGGTCATTGGGTCTGTTTACGAAAGGACTGACCCCTGCCCTCACCAGAAGTCTGAGCAGGTGAACTCCTGTTCTAGGCCTAAAAGAACCTTGAGCTCTGCCCCTACCACGCCTAGACCTACCCCTAGACTGGGAATCATAAGCAGGATATGTCCATCCCTTAGTAGGCCAATTTCTACTAAACTTGGTGGCTGCACCTGCAAAAATCTTTAACAGTTTGCATAGACTTAGCTTTGTCCTCCATTTTCTTTAAAACTGCTTCCACAGGCGAACCAAACAACACATCAGACTGTAAAGGAGCATCCAAAATCCTTGTCTTAACATGCTCAGCTAAATTCTGATCCCTCAACCAGGCATGCCTGCGAAGAACAGAACTAGTGGCAGCCACCCTCGAGGAGGCCTGTACAGCATCAAAACCACATTGCAAAGAATGCTTACCCACTTGTTCAGACACATGAACTAAATCCAGCAACTCTTTACACTCAATACCTTCCGCCAAAGCATCCACCTTAGATTTCAGTTGTGAAAGGAGATAATTTTGATATTTTAGCATGTGAAACTGACAATTCAACGCCCTCATGGCTAAAGTGGAAGAAGTATACACTTTCTTTCCCCATCTATCCAAAGCCCTTGCCTCTTTATCAGTGGGAACAGGGTTTTAACCACAGAGGCCTTAACACCTTTAGGTCCCTGAGAAACAGTTTCCGGGTCTGCCCTAGGACTCTTAAAAGATACTTATGAGCTTCAGGCACCCTATAGTACCTATCAGGTTTAACAGGAGCAGGAGGCAAAGAATCAGGGTTCAGGGAAGCCTCTGCAAAACATCTTCCACCACATTCAACACAGGAGGTATAGCTAAGGGCCTATGCTGGGGTAAAACAAGAATTCCCTAAGCCTTTTCCTGGAATCAGAGTAATCCTGGCCTTCCCATTTAAAGTGCTCCCTCATGGAATGCAGAGTCTCTGAAAATGAGAAATCCTCAGGAGGAGAAGCCGAGGAGTGGAATCATCCACATCAGAATCAGAATAAGGAGGATACTCCTGCAAATCTTCCGCAGAAGACTCAGAAGCCTCTGAACACTGTTCAAAACTATCAAACTCAGGTTCCACCCTAGGCCTCTTATCAGGAGGGGGCATAGAACCTCTAATCATAGTAATCAAATCTTCTGCCATTTTAAGCATATGTTTCTTAGGCACAGAACCTGAAGTGCTAGGAGAAGCCCCCACTGAAGCTAAACTTGGCCTACCTCTCAAAGAAGTTTTGGAAACAGAAGGAGAGGCTCTAACTACCTTGGGAAGAGAGGGAAGAACAGTTACCTGAGAAGCCCCCTCAGCCTGGCCTACCTCCTGAGAAGGCACATCCTGTAACAGTAAAGTCTCTGCCTGAGACTCCAAAGAAACTCCTGGCAAAACCTCTGGCTCCACTGAGCCTTCTAAAGAACCGACGTCCGGGACTGCCGGTTCATCAACTCTAGGCTTCGCTGTTTTGTCCTTGCGCTTCTTGGACGAAGCGGGCCGGAGCATCCGACGGCATTTTATAATTGCAACGCTTCCCAAACACTAACCTGGCACAGTCTAACCTTCTCTTAATAGTGCGTTTGTTAAACCTAGCACAAGAGCGGCATCCAACAACGTCGTGCTCAGGCCCTAAACAAGGTATACACAAGGTATGGTAATCCCTATGAGGTATCTGTTTCCCACAAGAAATACAGTTATTCACTTTTTCTGACATCCGGTTAAATACTGAGGCAAGAAAAACAAAATGTTCCCAACGGGTACTTAGCCAACTCTGATTCGGTCTGAAACTCCGACTTCGGAAATATTTCAGAACGCCAACCTGCACTCGCAAAACTGCTTCTGCATCGGACCATGCGGCAAAAAAGACTGAGGATATGACGTCGGTCATGCGCATTAGTACCCTGACGTACTGACGTCAGTCTAATGCGCCCTGACCGACGTCAGCCATATACTCTGGTATTCGGGCCGACTGGACAGCGGACTACCCCCAATAGTTAGGACTGCAGCAATGTGGAACGAAGAACATCTATTTATATGAGCTCCCCGAACAGACACCAACCTGGTTAACAAGAAAAACAATACTCCTACTTAAGAGCACACTGCAAGTTATCCTAAAAAACTATAAACCAATAAAACTTGCTTTCCAACAACATAGAAATTATACACTGGAATTGATGCCGACAGAGTTTATACTCATTTAGAAGAGAACTCAATCATGGCACTAGAACAAAAGGGTAACAAAAGAAAGTCATATGAAGAAAAGGATCATTTACTGTTAAATAAAGTCATAATGGAAAACTGTAAAAAGGGGAAGAATCTAAGTATGGCATGGACAGACTACAAAAAAAGCATATGACAGCAGTTCACATTCCTGGATAAAAGACTGCTTAAAAATGTGTAAGATACACCCTACACTGATCGATTACATTACAGCGACCATGAAACAGTGGGAAACCACTTTGCAGTTAAGCCATGATAAAGGACAAGTTATTATTCTAGTGATAAAAATTCAAAGGGGGATATTCCAGGGTGACTCTGCCACTGCTGCTTCTTTTGTCTTGCCCTTAACCCATTAAGCTGTTTACCTTAAGGTCATGACTACAATTTGGCTCCCAGAAAACAACACAGTGTAAAGACTTCTCATGTTCTTTTTGTGGATGTTTCAAAAGTGTATATATAGTTCCTCAGATGAGGAACTGAAAGCATAACTGCAAGTGGTCAAAACCTTTTCAGATAATGTCATTTGGTCTTGATAAATGTTCAAAAGCAACCTTTAAATCCGGAAAGTTGCAGCATCAAGAAAACATCAGTTTGGGACAGGATTATGACATAAAAGAACTTGAGCATGAGGGAGTATATAAATATTTAAGAATCTATGAAGGATTAACAATAAAACATGAACAAATGTGAATAAAACTTAGTAAGGAATACTTAAAAAAAAAAACAAAAATTAATATTGAAAACAGTGCTGACATCTAGGAACAAAGTCCAAGCTATATTCTAATTTTCTCTTCCTATCCTAATGTTTTGGAGTGATTGACTGGCCCCAATAGGTGTTAGATCAGCTGGACAGGAAATCAAGAAGAATACTTCATGCTTATCAAATGATTTATAAAAATCAGTGTGTACCAAGACTATATATTCCCTATTCTGAAGGAGGTATGGGCTTCCTCGAAACATGTACAGATCTGCAATTGTAGGACTGCATACAAACCCGCTGACCTCACAAAATCCAAATATAGTGAAAGCTTTAAAACATGAAAATAAATCTAAGATGACTTCCCTGCTTTGTTTAGCAGAAGCATATCAGTGTGAAGCGGGAATGGAAATCAAACCATAAGTAGATGAAAATCAGGCAGCAACTGAATGTGCCAAAAAACAGAAAAATGAATACAAGGTGAAGGATCAGATGAGAAGGCAAGAAATGTGGGAATGCCTAAATATATATATATATATATATATATATATATATATATATATATATAAAGTACAGAAAACTCTTGGAACAACCACACACTGATCATGACTGAACACCAGAATGGTTAAGGAGCAGGTGAATTTAAACCAAAAGATGAAAGGTTAATATTGGTGGCTCAGGATAGTGGACTATATGCTCATTGGTTTACAAAGTCCATTGAACATGTGGGAGAAACAGACAAATGTAGGTTTTGTAAACAGAATTGGAAACAGCCGCACATCTTGTTGCCGGTTGTACAAATGGCAGAAGGATTTGTAAAATGAAAGGCATAATAATGTGGCAAGACTGTTGCACTGAGGATTGTGCAAACATTATAATACTGAAGTAGCTGAAAAACACTGGAAACATTAGCCACAAAGCATTATAGAAAATTAAGTTTATATCACATGAGATCACCCATTACCAACAGTTCAAAAAATAAATGCAAGAAAACCAGAAACAGTACTCCATGAAAAGAAGACAAAAGTAGCATTGATCATTGAAATTGTTACACCTAAACTACAGTGTCTTATTGTACAGAGAGACACAAAGTCTGAGGAGATGGAAGTCTGAAAAAGGAGGTCAAAGCTAGAATCTGAGAGTCTGCAGCCAACTGGTACAGAGTGTTGGAGTGGTGTATGAGAAAAAAATACCAAAGAAGCTGAAAAATAAAGTGTGCAAAAAAGTGGTGAGACCACTATTTGCTTCTGTATGATACAGAAACCTGGTCAGTGAAGCCACAGCAGCTGAGGAAACAAGAGGTTATGGAAATGAAATGCCCGAGACGGGCAACATGATATGTACTGTAGGACACGAAGAAATTATGATATTAGAGCAGAAGCCAAAGTAGTCCCAATTGCAGAAAAAGGTCAAAGAAAGGGAAGAGATAATGGTGGTTCAGGCACATGTTCAAGAAAGCAAAAGAGGATATGGGAGCAACAGAGGAAGACAAGACGAAACAAGGATGTCCAGCAAACAGATGGACGGAATGCGTGACAAAAGACCTGTGACAGTAAGGCGTGACTCTCCAAGAAGGTAGGACAGTGGCAATGAATTGAGAGAGGTGGCAACAATTCATGTAACACCTCAACCTCATGTAGAAAAATGAGAAAAAGGGGATTAATGACTATGCTGATGATGATTAATCTGACTGTCACAAATAATCATCCTTCCATAGTGTCTTCCATTTCAAACAGAAGTTGTTGCACTATGGGAATAAATTTAAAAGCAGTATTATGCAACAAGCACAAATACACAATTTGGTCATGTTTTTGTTTCAGTATGTATGTGTGTTTGTGTGTGTGTGTGTGTGTGTGTGTGTGTGTGTGTGTGTGTGTGTGTGTGTGTGTGTGTGTGTGTGTGTGTGTGTGTTTCATTTCTATATGGCTTAAAATCAAGCTTTACTGTTAATTTTTATTTGAACATGAAAAAGGTGGCTCAGTGGTTGGCACTGCTACCAAATAACTAATCAAAGAAGTTTGTTTCTCAGTTGGGGTGCCTTCTGTGTCCCTTTTCTGCCCATACTATAAGGTAGTACCGACTTCCACCAACCACTATTATCAGCTGCTATAAGGCCCTTCCCGAAGGGTGACATATTTCACTGTGTAATGTTACTGTTATTCAAATAGTAAGTGTGACTAAGCAGCAAGACTATAGAGTGGCTTGATCTGTATCACCAAATACATGCAAGTACTCTAGAGCTTAAATTAACTCTACACAAAACAGCCACAGTTGAAATGTTTAAAAATATTAAAAATAAATAATAAAAACACAAGACAAATCTCATCAATTCAACACAGTGCTAATCAAGAGTTCAGAGATCACAGGAAACTTTTAAAACAATATTGTAGGATAGTCTGACATAAATATAGAAAACAGCTAGGCTAGTTTGGCTATATTTCTATCTAACTGTAAGAGAAAGTATGTCCTAAATAACTTTACTTACAAGGAAAAGTGCTGGTGCGTTGTTGTCAGCTTCAGACAAAATCCAAAATGCTCAATCTTTCTCTCTGAGAAAGTCTTAAATTGATGATACCCAGTACTGCTGAGTAATTTCACATTACATCATTTTTATCACTTCTTCTTTAGTTCCCAGGCTACCATTAACTCAAAATTTACATTTCTTTGTAAGCTGCACCTGGCCAAGAAGCCACAGCAATACAAGACACTTTTACGTGTAAAATATACCAATTATCTCTTGTCTTAATAACAAGAGAAAGAATTTGCTAGCCCAGACATCCTGTCTCCGAGCTTGAAATCAAACACAGTTGTAATTCTTTACTTAACAGCTTTCTTCCAGCAGGGTGCATTATGGTTACATTTTTGAAGTTCAGCATATAACACAGTTTTCTTACACTTAGTTTTCTTTACATTTGTAAAACAAGCCTGTGGATTATATTAATATTAAAAATGACATAGAATTATCTACAAAATTGTATCTAGCTAGGCAGGCAGCCTTCACAATTCACCCCTCCCCGCCCCCAGTGAACTCAAGCTAGTTTTTCAAGTGACCCTTGAGAAACATTGCTTGAGAGGGTTAGGTCTATCTGAGTATACCTTACTCCATTCCCTGTCTTGAGAGCCCATATGCGTTGGCATTGCTAACCCCCACTACGGTGCTGCACTGACATATATGCTTGCAACCCTAGGCTCCATCTTAGCAACTTGGTATTTTGATGGCTGGCTCAGTGTAACTATGTTAGGGGATTGTGATCTGTAACTACAGTGAATTTCCTTCCATACAGATAAGGCTGACGTTTCTGCAGTGCCCACACTATGGCTAGACATTCCTTTTCTACAGCTGCATAGCATTCCTCCTTGGGTTGGAGCCTACGACTGAGATTAACCAATGGGTGAACTTCTCTCTCCGAAGAAATCTGGCTAAATACAGCCCCCACCACAGGGTTCGAAGCATTCACCTGCACAACAAATTCTTTGCTGTAATCTGGACTGGCTAACACACAGGGTCCTCCCCAAGGCTTCTTTAAGCTTCTATAATGCCTACTCACATGCTGTGGTCCACCCTACCTTATCTGGCCTGTTTGTCTTTGTCAGGTCTGTCAGGGGGAGCAGCTATGGTACTATAAACTGGGGACGAACTTTCTGTAGTACGCTGCTGTCCCTAAGAATGTCCTCACCTGCTTTTTGGTAACAAGTGCAGGCCATGCCTGAATGGCTTCCACTTTGGCGGATTCTGGCCTGATCTTACCACTCCCCACTCTATGTCCCAGGTAGGAGACCTCTGCCATACCCACCTGACATTTGCTGGGCTTAATAGTCAACCCTGCCCTCTGTACTCTGCCCAGCACCTCCCTAACATGCTGAAGGCACTCTTGCCAGGAAAGGCTGTAGATGGCAATATCATCTAGGTAAGCAAGGGCAAACCCTCCTGGTCCTGCTAGGATATGATCTACCAGCCTCTGGAAAGTTGCTGGGGCATTTTTCATCCCAAAGGGCATCTTTGTGAACTCATACAAGCCAAAGAGAGTCACAAAGGTTGACTCTCTCTCTAGCACTGGGAGTCAAGGGCACCTGCCAGTAACCCTTGGTAAGATCAATGGTGGTAAGATACCTAGCCCCATCCAGCTGCTCTAGGGCTTCATCTGTCCTAGGCATGGGGTAAGCATCTGACTCTGTGTGACTATTTAATTTCCTGTAGTCCACACAGAACCAGGGACTGCTGGACTCTTGAATTACCTCTAGTTCCAACACTTCCTGTATCTCCTCCCTCAGAGTCCGTTTGACTCTCTCAAGCACCTTATAAGGAGCCTGCTTAATAGGCCTTTCGGGTCCTGTTACCTGGTACTGCACCAGATGGGAGCACCCTGGTTTCCCAGTGAACATGTCCCCAACCCCTGTAATACTGTTCGGATTTCTCGAACTTGGGTAAGAGATAGCTGCTGGGACATTGCTACCCCTTCCACTATGGTATTAGTCTGAGCCTCACTGAGGAAATCAAGTCACCAGATCTCCCTCAGAATCCTCCTGCAATCCACTGCAAATACTCATCATAAGGGCCTCCCTATCATGGTAAGGTTTCATCATGTTAAAATGGTACAATTTGTGCCCCTGCCTCCTTCCTAGCAGTTCTACCGTGTAGTTAACATCACTGACCTTCCTTACCACCTTGTAGGGTCCCTCCCAGGCTGCTTGCAGCTTGTTCTGTCCGACAGGAATGAGAACCATTACTTGTTGCCCTATAGCATACTCTCTAGCTCTGTTGTTGGGCTTCTGACAGGTTCCCCTGGGCCAAGCCCATGAGTTCCCTGAGTCTTGCCCTGAGGTTTGGGACATATGCCGCAACAGACTCCTTGTGAAATTCTAACTCACCCTCCCACTCATCTCAAATTACATCTAGAGGTCCTCTCACCCTATGCCCATACAGCAACTCAAAGGGTGAAAAACTTGTGGATTCCTGGGGAACCCCTCTGTAAGCAAACAATAGATGGGGCAATATTTGTCCCAATCCCTCTTAAACTGGCCTGCAAATGCCCATAGAATGGACTTGATTGTAGAGTTTAACCTCTCAACAAGATCATTAGTCTGGGGAAGGTAGGGGGTGGTCTTCAGGTGCTTCACCATACAGTACTTCCACAGACAAGCCAGCAGGTCGGACATGAAACTGGCACCTCTGTCAGTCAGTATTTCTTTTGGGGAAACCTACCCTGCTGAAAACCTCTAACAAAGCATTTGCCACCTTTTCTGCCTCAATGGAGGACAAAGCCACTGCCTCAGGGTGTCTTGTAGCATAACCTACTATCACAAGGATATACATTTTTCCTGTGAAACTTGGGGTACTCAGAGGCCCCACAATATCCATAGCTACCCTCTGAAATGGCTCCTCAATCACAGGCAAATGCATCAAAGGAGATCTCACTTTGTCTACTGCCTTGCCTATCTTTTGGCACTGCTCACAGGTCCTGCAGTACCCTGTTACATCTCTGGAAATTTCAGGCCAATAGAAGTTCTGCATAATATGTCTTTTTGTACATTTTATGCCCATATGACCTGCAAAGGAAATATCATGGGCTATGGCTAGAAGCGCCAGATGGTAGGCTCTAGGCACTACCAACTGCTGTATTCTCTCACCTTCTAGCCCTCTCTCAGGGGGTCCACACTCTACACAGTAACCCTTTGTCCCAGTATACAGAATCCCCCTTCCCTTGAAAATCAGGCACCTCACTAGCTACGTCTCTCAGGCCTTGTAATGTAGGGTCTGAGAGCTGAGCCTGTCTCAACTCTCTCTTTGTAACCCCTCCCAGCTCCCTTTCCACAGGAAGTCTGGCATCCTCTGACAGTGGTGCCTCACTGTCAGCCTGGGTACTACTACTCACCTCTGCCTTTGCAGTCACTCTGTCCAAGATCATCATTACCTGCATGCAGCTGTGCCTCACCTATAGTCTCACTGTTGCACAGTAGCGCCCTTCCTGAAGTAACCACCTCACCAGTCCTAGCTGCAAGTATGCGGTCTGACTGGGTCTCCCCCAGGCTACCATACCCACATGCTTGTCTCCAAGCTGGACTGTGTGTAACTGCATGAGCACATGGTACTGCCTTATCAAAATCATTCCCTATCAGGACATCTGCAGGGATATACTCAAACACATCTACTTGCTGGCTTCCTTTTCCACCTTCCCAGTCAAGGTGAATCCCAGCCAAAGGTATTTGGAATGGGGTCCCTCCTAAAGCACTGACTGGAGTAGACTGACCAGGCAAGTAGTGCTCCTCTGTAACCACTGCAGGCTTCACAATGGTTATGTCAGGGATGGTCTCTCTCTTAGCAATGGCCTCTGTCATTCACTACGATAGGATATAACCTCTGGTGGTAGTTTGATACCCTTGTTTTCTCAAGACAACCTACGGTTGGCATTTTGTCCTTCCCACTTACTGGCTCCCTCACCTTTTGTTCTCTACCTTGCCTCCGTAGTCATCCATATGCCACATGGCCCCACTGGTTGCATTCAAAACATTTAACCCTAGGTCCTGGACGTGTACCTGGACTAGTGGCTTCCCCTGCTACTGTCAGATTCTGTTGGGGCAGTCTGGGCTGCCCACCATGGGTTCCTTTAGACCCATGAGCAGCACTGGGTGTCCCTTTCCTGTGTAGTGATGCCCTGCTTGCTAGGTATAGGTCTCCCTTCTTCGCCAACTCATCTGATGTAGCACATTGTCTATCAACTAACCACATCCTCATGTCCTCAGGCAAAGTGCTAAGGGCCTGTTCCCTCACCAAAAGGTCTGCCAGCTCTTCAAAAGTGATGACCTGACATCCACTCACCCACCTATGAAAATAAGTGTTTAGTTCAGCAACATATTCATACACACTTTCATCATCTATCTGCCTTACATCTATGCTCACAAAACTTTTTTCTATAAGCTTCAGGTGCTAGCTTAAAAAATTCTAGCAAACAGTTCTTAGCAATATAATCAAAAAATCACAATCAGATAATTTAGACAGCACAGTTACAGCTTTACCATGGAGTAAGCGGGTCAGGAACCATATCCAGAGCCTTTGGTCAACATCATACTGTTTACAGACCCTCTCAAACATATGAATGAAACTATCAAAATTATCCCCCTCTGTAAACTGCAGAAGAAATTTATTGACCTTTTGTGCGTCTGGGGTTCGGTTACTCCCTTCCTCATTACCTCCATCACTCTGGTGAAGAATCAGCATCTCCTTCTCCTCAGTTTCCAGATGTAGCTGTTTCTCATTCTCCTCAGCCTATAGACGTCTCAGTCTCTCTGCTGTTTCTGTTTCCAAATGCCTGGCCTCCAACTCAAGTCTCTTTAGTTCCAGATGGATTTTAAGTCCTCTGCAGAAAGGTTGAGCTGTCCATTCTCTGACTGTTGTACATCTCCACGGCCAGTCTGATCGTCCTCCTGGTTGCTATTACTGATGCAGCTGTGACCAAAGCTGCACCAATCACGTTTGTTTTAGTCAGGTTTCCATGCACCAGTCCTTTAGCCTGGCATATCTCAGCCAACTGGCTCCTTGTCAGCTTACCGTACTCCTCTGCTGACATGCTTGCCTGCTCTTCCTGACTAACTAAGCTAACAAAAGAAATAAAACAATTGTGATCTGAATGCTGAATATTCACTGCATGGCTGAATTAGAGGAGAAAAACACCTTCAGTGATCGCTGTACACAAGCTACAGGAATTCACTATCGACACCATTACAAGCCAATTAGTATGTGATGTGGCTAACTCACCACTATCAAACAATTAATATCTGATGTGGATATCCCACTACTGCCTGCTTTAAGCAATTAATATGTGATGTCCGTGCACTGGTCCAGTAATCAAGGAGCCTCAATCCTCACCACTAGCACCAGTGAGGGGCGTGCACATTGGGGGGATAACAAGTACACACACAGTAAAGTACAATTTTCCTTAAGAGCACACAGAGATCACAGCCAGTCTGGGGCTGGTTTCTCCTTCTCTCCAAATCCCCAGTAAGACTCCTCACTGGTACAGCTGTAGGGTCCAGATCTTAGCTTAGTGGTCAAGCTAAAACCTCCAGCACCCTCTCTGTCCACAGTGCTTCATGTCTCTGCCCAAGTAGCTGACACACACACACACGCGCACACACACACACACACACACACACACACACACACACACACACACACACACACACACACTACTTGGATAACAATGATATTACACAGTGAAATTGGTCACCCTTTGAGAAGGGCGTTATAGTAGCTGATATTAGTGGATGGTGGCAGTCGGTACTACCTTATAGTCTGGGCAGAAAGGGGGCACAGCTGGAGAACCTGTGCCAGCCTTTCCCAGGAGTGTCTGTGTGTTTGCATATAAATCAAATCTTAAAGTGTGTGTGTGTCAGCTACTTGGGCAGGGAAACTAAGCACTGGTTGGATAGAGGGTGCTGGAGGTTTTAGCTTGACCACTAGGCTGAGATCTGGACCCTACAGCTGTGCCAGTGGGGAGTCTTACTGGGGATCTGAATAGAAAGGGAGAAACCAGCCCTAGACTGACTGTGATCTCTGTGTGCTCTTAAGGGAAATTGTACTTTACCGTGTGTGTACTTGTTATCCCCCCAATGTGCACCCCTCACTTTTGGTAGTGGTGAAGATTGAGGCTTCTTGATTACTGGGCCAGTGCGCGGGCATCATATTTGTGATATAAAAAAATGAGACCGCAATACATCATTTCAAAACTTTTCCCACCTTTAATGTGACCTATAACCTGTACAATTGAATTGAAAAACAAACAAATCTGTTAGGGGAAAAATATAAAAAATTAAAAAATGTACAATAAGCTGGTTGCATAAGTGTGCACACCATTACACTGATACTTTGGTGAAGCACCTTTTGATTTAATTACAGAATTCAGTCTTCTTGGGTACACTTAGGTTAATCAAATAATGAATTCAATAATTAATTGTTACTTTTCACCTCATTTTTTTTTTTTGTCTTTGGAGTGGATTCATTCCATTTATGTTATAATTCATTAAAAAAATAATCATTATATGATCTGCACTTAAAGTTATACAGTCCACATATGTAAAAAGTACAGTTGTGTACCTACCATAAATGTAGATGTTCGAGTTTATTCACTGTTGCAGTCATTACACTTGGGTTATCCTGCTGGCAGGCTACCCGCAGTCGGCCAGAGTTCCAAAGTCTAGGTCCGGCATCGGTTGCTGTCGCCTCTTCCCTGACATCAGTGCGCCAGGGGTATAAAAGATGCAGCCAACGCCATTTTCTTTAGTTTTTCTTGCCCCGGATGTCAGGTGCCTCCAAATAGGAAGGCTGAAAAAAAATTATGCCAAAAAACATGCATGTACTAAAATAAACATTTCCTTCATCTACAAGCAAATACACGACATAGGTTGTACAGAGTTGAGAAGTACAGAAAAGTCCCAGCAATGAAAAAGGGGATGGTGGGTGGGTAACCTGGACTGCAACAGTGAATACACTCGAACATCTATATTTATGGTAGGTACACAATTGTACTATGTTCATCGTGTTTCGCTGTTGCAGTCATTACACTTGGGTTGAATCCCAAAGCTGAGGTTGGGTGGCTGGGCCTAAATAGAAATAGGAGAGGCTACCAGGCCCTGCAGAACTGCAGTGGCAAAGCCTGCTCTGGATTTAGAGTAGAGAGGTAAGTGGTAGTGCTTGGTGAAAGTGTGCACTGAACTCCAGGTTGCAGCTTCTAAAATGTCTTTGGTTGGTACTCCTCTGAGAAAGGCTGCTGAAGTGGCTGCTGCTCTGGTAGAATGTGGCCTAATGCCCTTAGGCACTGATTTGCCATGTAGTGCATAGCAGAAGCAAATGCAGTGTCCTATCCATTTTGAAATAGTCTGCTTTGAGATGGGCTTTCCTTGTGATTCTGCAGCATAAGCTACAAACAGTTGCTCAGTTTTTCTGAAAGCTTTTGTTTTGTCCAAGTAGAATCATAGCGGTCTGTGTATGTCCAAAGCGTGCAGAAGTCTCTCCCCTTTATTCTGGGGATTTGGATAGAAAGTTGGCAAATTAATGGTTTGGTTAAGAGCTACACTGGAAACTACCTTTGGCATAAATGTTGGGTTTGTCCTTAGAGAGACCCTGTCCTGAGGAAAAATGATGAAAGGTTCCACCACCATTAATGCCTGTAACTCTGAGACTCTTCTTGCTGAAGTTATTGCTAGGAGCAGAGCAGTTTTCCATGATAAGAATTTTATATCAGCTGTGTTGGCTGGCTCAAAAGGAGGCAGTGTGAGCTTTTCTAAAACAAAATTGAGGTCCCAAGTAGGTAATGGTGCTTTCCTTGGGGGTCTTATGTTTTTTGCCCCTCTGAGGTACTGCCTTAGTAGTGGATGTGAAAAAATAGGAGGTTCCATATTGTAATGAGCTGAAATGGCAGAGGCATGGATCTTAACAGATGAGAAGGATAGGCCTTTGTCCAGCATCTCAGTTAGGTATTGTAAAATCTGAGGTATATTTGGAACAAGTGGTTCGAGTCCTTGTGCCTGGTTCCAAGCATAGAATCTCTTCCATTTTTCTGCATAAGATTTCCTAGTGCTGGGCCTCCTGGCTTCTAAAATGACATCCATAACAGCTTTAGAGATAGGTGTGGTCTGAGTGGCTATATGATCTGCCATGCAGCCAGATTTAAGGTTCTGAGTTGACTGTGCAGAATCTGATTGTTTTGTTGAGTTAGAAGATGAGGAATTTGAGATAAAGGCCAGGCTGGGCCTTGAGACAAGCTCTTTAGGATTGGTTACCAGTGCTGGCGTGGCCAGTCTGGGGCAATCAGGATCATTTTTGGCTTCTCTTGTCTGGCTTTTAGGAGCACCTTGGGAAGAAGAGGCAGTGGAGGGAAGGCATAAACTGTCAGGGTTTTCCAGCTGAATGAAAGAGCATCCACTTTCCATGCTTGTGAGTGATAAGTTCTTATGCAGAATTTCTGGAGTTGGTAGTTGTGAGGGGAGGCAAAAAGATCTATATCTGGGCGTCCCCATTTTCTTGTTATCATGCTGAAGACCTGTGGATTTAGTTTCCATTCGTGAGGATCCATGAGACTTCTGCTTAGTTCGTCTGCCAGTGTATTTTTCGTTCCCGGCAGGAATTGTGCCTGCAGATGTACTTGATAGGTCAGTGCTGTGTTCCACAAAGTCATGGCTTGCCTGCAGAGGGGGTAAGAATGTGTGCCCCCTTGCTTGTTTATGTACCACATAACTGTGGTGTTGTCCGTATTTAGTAATAGTTGTCCTGGATGTAGTAGATCCTTGAAGGCTGTCAGGGCATTCTGTACAGCTAGCATCTGTTTTTGATTGAGGTGAAGATGCATTTGTTCCTTGGGCCACGTGCCCTGAATACATTTTCCTGCCATGTGTGCCCCCCAGGCAAAATCCGATGCATCCGTTGTTATTGTCTGCCTGGCTGTGGGTAAGGTGAAAGGCTGTCCCTTGCTGTGGTGACAGGCCTGGGACCACCATCGAAACTCCTGTTGTAGACAGGGAATTAGAGTTATTATTGTTTCCAGACTGTGGCAATGTTGAGTCCAAACACTTTTTAGATACCACTGTAGTTTCCTCATATGCAGTCTTGCATATGGAATTAGTAGAATGCAGGATGCCATGAAGCCCAGGGCCTGCAGAATTTTTCTTGCAGGGAGCTGGGTCTTTGCTGCCATCATTTGAAAGTAATGAGTCAGTTGCCTTTGCTTGTCTGGAGAGAGATAAGCCATCTGGGCAGTTGTATTTAAGCTTGCACCCAGGAATATTATCTCTTGAGAGGGCACTAGCTTTGATTTTTTTTCATTTACTGTGTACCCTAGGCAAATTAGTAATCTTTTTACAAACGCCAGATGTTTTGGTAGAATGTCCTTGCTCTCTGCTTGAATAAGGCAGTCGTCCAAGTACGGATATATTTGAATTCCTCTTTGTCTGCAAAATGCAATTACTGGTGCCAGGCATTTTGTGAAGACCCTGGGCGCAGTAGATAAGCCAAAGGGCAGTGCAGAGAATTGGTAATGCATTGAGCCAGCTATGAATCTGATGTATCCTCTGCAAGATTGTCTGATTGGGACATGCAGGTATGCCTCCTTGAGGTCCAAAGTAACTAGCCAAGCCTTCTTGCCCAGCATGGGTAGAAGTTGCTGTAGTGTTAACATTTTGAATTTTGGAACATCCAGGAAAGTATTTAGGATTGACAAGTCCAGTATTGGTCTCCAGGCTTTGTCCTTTCTGGGTACCAGGAAAAGTCTTGAGTAAAATCCTTGTCCCTGTACTTGCTGTGGTACTCTTTGAATAGCTCCCATGTCCATGAGAGCAGCAATTTGCTTTTGTGCCTCTGCCCATTGGTTTTGTGGCAGGTCCGGCATACCATTTGATTTTGGAAGGGTGTGAAAGTGGAACCTGTAACCCTGAGAAACAATATTCAGTACCCATTTGTCCTGGGTGATTATGTGCCAATTTTGTGAGAAAAGTGCTAGCTTTCCCCCTAGGGGTGCTGCCAAAAGGTAAGTGCTTGACATTTGTAGAGGGAAGTCATTGGGACTGTTTCCTATAAGGTTATGATTTGTCTTCTCCTCCTTTGGGGGCTGCAGCACCCTATTGTTTAGGTCTGTAGGAGCCTTGGGGCTGAGATCTGCCTCTCTGTGGCCTGTCTGACACCGGGAAGGACCAATTTTTTGAAGGCCAGTTTCTGCTAAATCTAGGTGGTTGAACCTGTAAGAAATCATTTACTGTCTGCATTGATTTTGCTTTATCCTCCATTTTCTTTAACACCTCTTCTGCCTTACCACCAAAAAAAGCATCATGCTGTAGTGGAGCATCCAATAATTTTACTTTAACATGTTCAGGTAAACTTTCTTCTTTCAACCAAGCATGCTTTCGAATGACAGAGCCTGTAACTGCGGCTCTACAAGAAGCCTCTAATGAATCAAAACCACATTGCAGAGTATGTTTTCCCACTTGTTCAGCTGCATGCATTAAATCCTGCATTTCCTTATTGTCAGGACTTTCTGAGTTTGTAAGCATTTTCTGTTTTAACAAAGACATGAGGTACTGTTGATATTTAAGCATGTGAAACTGGCAGTTTAAAGCCCTTACAGCTAAAGTAGCAGAAGTGTAAACTTTTTTCCCCCATCTATCCAGAACTCTAGAATCCCTATCAGAGGGGACAGGGTTTTTTGCAGTGGAAGCCTTAACCCCTTTGGGACCCTGAGAAATTGTTTCTGGGTCAGCAATAGGGTTTTTATAAAGAAATGAAGAAGAGTCAGGGACCCTGTAGTACCTGTCTGGCTTCACTGGTGCAGGACGTAAAGAATCAGGAGACAAGACTGGATTCAGAGAAAACATCATCAACAATATCAAGCACAGGGGGGATAGCCAGGGGCCTGTGCTGAAGCAATAAAAGAGTCTCTGAGCCTTTTCTTGGATTCTGAATAATCCTGGCTCTCCCAGTGGAAATGCTCCCTCATGGTGTGCAGGGTTTCCCCCAAAAGAATAATCCTCAGGTGGAGAGGTTGAAGGTATAGATTCTTCAGCATCAGAGTCCTCATAGGGAGGGAGAGAATAGCCCTGATCTGAAGAGGAATCAGAGGAAATAGAAACTTGGTCAGAGGAATCATAGTCAGTGTCTTGCCTAGGCCTTTTATCAGGAAGGGGATGGGAACCCGTGATCAAAGTAATTAAGTCTTCGGCCATTTTAAGCATCTGTTTCTTTGACATGGATGACTGTCCAGGAGAATGCTGTACTTGGTTCCTTGTCTTTAATGGTGTTTTTGACTTTGCCTTGGCTGCTGCAGTGGACTTAATAGTAAGCTGTGAAGGTCTGAAAACACCCTCAGAAGCCGATGCCTGCTCAGCGGCTCCAGACCCATCTGAGGGAATAGTTTCCACAGCCTCAATACCTTGAGTATCCAGAGGCCTAGTTGTCTCCACGTGGGAGTCAGACACGGCCTGTGGCTCT
Source organism: Protopterus annectens (assembly GCF_019279795.1). Lineage (NCBI taxonomy): Eukaryota > Metazoa > Chordata > Ceratodontiformes > Protopteridae > Protopterus > Protopterus annectens. The sequence goes on from NC_056737.1 coordinate 1,590,425,014, forward strand.
GAGGTAGCAGGTGTCAGGGGCTGTGAAAGCACCTCACTGAGAACCGGCGACTGGCCTAGAAGAGGCTTCGTCGTCTGTTTTGGACCTCGGATGCCTGCCCTTTTCCTTGGTCTTTGTGTTTTTTATGAATTCTGGACGTCGGTTGTTCCGACGGCATTATGTAGTTACACCTTCGGCCAATGTAAAGCAAAATCAAACCGACGCTTAATAGTGCGTTTGTTGAATCTAGCACAAAACCGACAACTAGTAACGTCGTGGTCAGGGCCTAGGCAAGGAATGCAGTAAGAGTGAAAGTCTTTATGAGGTATTTGCTTCCCACAAGAAATACAATTGTTAACTTTTACTGACATCGGTCTGGAGCAAGAAAAGGTTTCCCTAACGGGGTACTTAGCTTTATTTAAGACTTCGGTTCTGAAACTCTATTTCGAAAATCTCAGGAGTCGGCCGACCGGCACTTGCGAACTGCTTTTGCTTCGGGCACCGCGCGGCAAGAAAGACTGGGGGAAAATGGCGTCGGCTGCATCTTTTATACCCCTGGCACACTGACGTCAGGGAAGCGGCAACAGCAACCGACGCCGGACCTACACTTTGGAACTCGGGCCGACTGCGGGTAGCCTGCCAGCAGGATAACCCAAGTGTAATGACTGCAACAGTGAAACATGATGAACATCAGTGATGACAAAACACTACTCAAGTCAATTTCTGAGAATGTCTTTTCTGCAATTATTCTTCCAATTAAATTTTCCTTCCTTTCATCTTATCATACTGCCACATTCAATTATAAGTGCACATCAATATCCAGATATGACAAATGTCCCTCCCCATTCCACCCATACACACACACACACACACACACAAAGACATACACGAAATTAAATCATAATGTGGCATTCAAATGTATGTTTCTGTACAAACAGTTCTAGATAGCCTCTACAAAGGAAAATGCTAGTCTTCACACTCAGTTGAAGAAAAAAACAATAATGCATTCGACAAATGTGAAAAGCTTAACCTCGAAAAGCACAAGTTATATAGTTCATAAACTATCCTATATATGTACCATTACTGCACCTTACTCAGATATATTAACATTCATCTGTGCAGTGGAGAATACTAGCCAGGCTTTAACTTTGCAAAACAGGAAAAAAATTGCATCCGAAGAAAAACAAGCTGATTTTATATATATATATATATATATATATATATATATATATATATACACACACACACACACACACACACACACACACACACATAAAACAGAGAAAAAGCACCAGCATTCATCTTCACAGCAACTTGCACTGCAAATCATGCAAGTTTCCCAATAAAAGAATGTACGTATGGACTGTAAAAAGAAGTTATGTCCTTACCATAACGTTCCATGTGGAGTGTTCATCTCGCCTTGGTTATTACACATGGGTTCGAGCGATCCTCGGCTCCGTGCCGACTGCAAGCTCTGCATCGAGAAGAAGCTCGAGGACATCTAATACCCACAATCCCCCTCTGCCTTTACCTCAGATCTAGTTTGCAAGCAAACCAGACATAAAGCACGCACACATGCCAACTATATACATAAAAGTACATATATACAAACATACCAAGGGTATGATAGTAACACTAATACTGCAACAGCAGAAGGAGAATACTCCAGACCAGGCACCAAATCGAACGTTCTTCCTAAGGGTGGGAAGGGTGGGAGTGTAATAACCAAGAGATGAACACTCCACATGGAACGTTATGGTAAGGACATAACTTCTTTATGTGAGAGTGTCCAATCTCGCCTTTGTTCTTACACATGGGTGGCGTCCTAGCTCCATGATCCTGAGGAACTCAAGGAGAACGTTCTTGAGCACAGTGGAACCAAAGGTTGCCCTATCCTAGAAACCCTGTCCACTTTGTAATGAGAGATAAATGTATGTGGTTTAGCCCAAGTAGCAGCCGCACAAATAGTGTCTAGTGGTGGCGAGCTGCGTGAGCCAAAGATGTAGAAACTGATCTGGTGGAATGTCCTTTGGGTTTTACTGGTAATGTTTGATCAGAGGCCTCATAAACATATGTGATACAGTCAGTTAGCCATTTAGAAAGAGTTCGTTTCGTAACTGCAAGACCCTTTCTGCTGTCAGCAAAAGCTACAAATAGTTGATCAGATTTCCTGTGATCTTTTGTTCTATCCAAATAAAATCTGAGTTGTCTATGGACGTCCAGTTTGTGCAACATATACTCCAATTTATTAGAGTGGTTCTTAAAGAAGGTGGGTAATTCAATGGACTGATTAATATTACTAGAAGAACAAACTTTGGGGAGAAAGGATGGATTAGTGCGTAGGGATACTCTGTCAGAATGAAATATTAAATAAGGATGTTTGACAGAAAGGGCCTGAAGCTCAGACACTGCCTAGCAGATGTAATGGCCACTAGAAATAAAGTTTTCCATGACAAAAATTTCAATGTGCAACTTGAGGCTGGTTCAAAGGGTGGCAACATCAATTTAGAGAGCAAGAGGTTTAAATTCCACGGTGATGTCGGACTTCTGACTGGTGGTCTGATATGAAAAGAACCTTTTAAAAGGCTTTACAAAGTCTGTGAGCCATAATAGGCGCACCACATTCCTCTACATGATAGTTAGAAATGGCAGCTAACTGTACTCTTAAAGTAGCCGGGGAAGCTCCTTCATGAAATAGTTCAGTCAAGAACTCTAAAACCTTGTTTAACGGAGCTCTAACAGGGTCCAAATGATGTGACTGCGCCCAAAAGACAAAACGATTCCACTTACGGGTGTAAGTCTTTGTAGTGGAAACTATATGAGAAGCTACTAAAATATCTTGAACCGCCCGATGTAAGGGAACCGACCTGGCTAAAGGGAAGCGGAGCAGCCAAGCTGCTAGATGGAGAGATTCTAGAGATGGGTGAGGAACTCCTGACGAGTGAGTCAGTAGATCTGGCTCTGGGTCCAGCATCCAAGGTCCCAATGCGGTGATGCAATAGAAAGGGGAACCAAATTTGACGAGGCCAGAACGGGCAATGAGAATAATAGTCCTCTGAAGGTTGTTGGCTTTCTGTAGAAACTTTGCAATCAGGGAAATGGAGGAAAAGCATATAGGAGACCGGGGCCAATCGTGCACCAGCGTCCCTGGGGACTTCCCTGGAGGGTAATAGGGCAAAGTAGCTCCTGCATTTGGCGTTCATTGGAGACGCAAACAGATCGCAGGTAGGCTGGCCCCATTTGAAAAATCCTTCGCAACTGACTGTTTGAGGGACCACTCGTGAGGCAATAGTATTGCCCTGCTCAGCCTGTCGGCTATGACGTTGGATGACCCGGGATGTGCGTTGCGATCAGAAAGCGACGTGGACTCTGCCCATTGCCAAATTCTCATGGCCTCTCTGCATAGTTGGTAAGACCTGGTTCCCCCTTGCTTGTTTATGTACCAGACTACGGACATGTTGTCTGTCTGAACTGCAATGGTCCCTGGAGGAAGAAGGGGAGCAAAGTGTTGCAACGCCAAAACACTGCCCTCAACTCCAGAACATTGATGTGCAGATTGTACTCCAGATTGGTCCATTCGCCTTGGACTGTCTGTCCCTGAAAGATGCCCCCCCACCCTATCAGGGAAGCGTCCGTGGTTATCGCCGCTGACGGTGCGGGTAGCACAAATGGTCTTCCGCTGGATAGGTTGCAAGTCTGTAACCACCACATTAGGTGTGATTTGCATGTTTTCGTTATCAATATTTCGTGAGTCAGTGGAAGTTGTTGGAATGACCATTGTGCAAACAGAAGCCATTGTAGCACTCTCATGTGCAGTCTTCCCAATGGTATCGCAATGAGGGAAGCTGCCATGAGACCCAAGACTTTCAGAACAATTTTGCGGTGACTTTCTGGACGACAGCAGAAGGGAAATGTTGATTTGAAGTGCTACTATTCTTTCTGTAAGAAGTTTTAGAACTAAATGATGCGTATCTAATTCCGCTCCTATGAATAAGATATGCTGTGATGGCTGTAGCAAAGATTTTTCGAAATTTACTGAAATTCCAAGGTGTGTACAAAGTTGTAGGGTGTAATCCCTGGCTTGTATCAGTTGACGCCTGGTGGTGGCAGACAGGAGCCAGTCGTCCAGATACGGAAACACTTGGAATCCTAGGCGCCTCAGATGAGACGCTACCACTGCCATGCATTTGGTGAAGACTCTGGGGGCTGTAGTCAGACCAAAGGGCAGAGCTCGAAACTGATAGTGACTGGCTCCCAGCCGGAAGCGCAAATGATCCCTGGATGCCCTGGCCATTTTGATGTGGTAGTATGCGTCCTTCAGATCTATTGAGCACATCCAGTCGTCCTTCCGTAAGAATGGAAGGATCGATTGAAGCGTGACCATTCGGAACTTTTCCTTCTTGACAAAGGTGTTGAGATGGCTTAGGTCCAGAATCGGCCTCCAGTCCCCTGTTTTCTTTGGAACTAAAAAGAACCTTGAGTAAGTTCCGAATCCTATTTGGTCCGCTGGGACTGGTTGGATGACTTTTTTTCTAGCAGCTTTGAAATTTCTGTAGCTGCTGGGTCTCGCAGATGGGGTGGTACATCTGGGAGTTCTCTTTGGAATGGGTGTGGATAGAAATGGGATTTTGTAACCTCTGGTAACAATGCTTTTTACCCAATTGTCTGAAGAAAGGTTTTGCCAGGCCTGAGGGTATAAAGCTATGCGACCCCGACTGCCTCCAGAGCAGGACAGTCGGGCCTCCACTCAGGAGTGCTGAAAAGGTTTGCCAGGGAGGTTATCCCTGTCACCTTGGTTTTGGACCACCTCTGCCGCCAGGGCGTCTTCCACCTCTGCCCCCTGCCTCTAGAGGGGGCATCACCCTGTGTGTTTGGGAAAGATCCTTGGGGTTTTGAAACCACATTTTCCCACCACGTTGCCCTTTGGGGTACGGTCTGGAAGGGTGGAAAATGGACTCCGACAGCAGACAGAGTCTTTCCTCCTGTTCACACCGGTAAGGGTCTCCTTTACTTTAGGGCCAAAAAGTGTGGCTCCATCAAATGGGCGTTAGTAAAGGAAGACTTGAAGGCTTCCGAATACGAACATAAGCGCATCCAGGATTGCCTCGAAGAGCAATCGCTGAAGCCGCTGCCCTACTCGATCCTTCGCTGCGAGGATATCAGCCTCATGGACGAGTTTACAATGGAAGTAAGGGTGTTGAGATGCTGTAACTTTCTCTGAAACAGCAGCATCTGTAGTACCCTGGAGGGTATCTCCCAACTCTTTGACTAGATCCTCTGTAAACGTGTAAAATGAGTCAAATAGTTCAGGGAACGCAGAAAAGCTGAACTGAAAATGCGCTTCCGTATCTGTCCATGGTCCTAGAATCTTTGTTAGGCGGATGGACAGATGAGGAAGACTCCGACATCTCCTTTTCGTGGCCGCTGCCACCACCATGGCGCCTACTGGAACTCCTTTGGTGAGGTAAGCCTTGTCCTGTGGTGCCGTAATGTACTTATTTGGCTTCCTAGGGACTGGTTCCACCGTGTCAGGAGTCTCCACGCCCTTGAGCAATTAATTCCATTAACTCATCAAAGGCGGAGTGACCCAGGAGGAGGAAGGCGGGCACCAAATGCCTTCAGCAAAACTGACTCATCCTCAGAAGGGGAGGGCTTGCCAGTCACCTCTCTGTTTTAGGATCTCCAAGATGTCAGAAAAGAGACATCCTCTGAAGGTGACTTAGGGACCCTTCTGACTCATCTAAGTCAGTATCAGATGTCAAGGATTCTTGTGGAGAATCCAAGTGTCTCCTCTTACACAGTCTTTTCCTAGGGACTTCTTCGTGGGAGCATCCGAAGAAGCCTCCGAGGAAGAGGGGCACCCTCCAGGGCGGCTGAGACACTGGTGCCCGGCCAGACGTGGCCGTGGGTGCAGAGGAGGATAACGGTCCTTTGTGGGGAGGAGAAGCTGTACCTGCTGATGTGGTTGTCTGGGTAGACAACACCTTCCTCATGAGGTCGAAGGCCCCGGGTCCCGAGTCGAGGTATCTCCGGTTCAAGAAATGGGAAGAATCCCGAAACAGGAGCCAAGGCACCGACCGAGGACGGAACCGAGTCGATCCGTGCGAGGCCCGAGAGTGTCGGAACGAAACATCGGTCCGACTCGGTCCCGGAACCAAGGACGGATCTTCGCCCGAGACTCCAGTACCGGATCGGATGGAGTCGAGGTGAACGGTGCTGACCGAGAAAAAGACGGTTCTGGCACCGAGGGCTCCACAATCATCACAGTTCAGCTTCTTCCGGCTCCGAAGACTGGACAGGTCTCGGAGGAGGAACAGATGGAGATAGTGGCAGGCCTTCAAGTCTCGACATCAACTGAGAGGAGACCGAGATAAGCTTGGATAGGGCCGTATGCTCCATCAGTTTCTGCACCACACGATCCACATCGGTGTCGGAAAGGGGCCTGGAAGAACGAGTCGAAGGGATCGAAGACGGAGCCGACCTCAGCAGAGTCGGTGGAGGGAGCTCTGTCACCGGTTCCAAGACTCGAGGCTCGAAACTGCCAACAGTTGAACACTCGGCCCCAAGTCTGTGGAACCGGTGATCTAACTATACCAAGAGCTCGGAGCCGATGACTTGGGCTCCGGCGTCTTCGAAGACTTGGATGCCTGGTCTGAAGCATCCAGAGCCTCCTGGAAAGAGGGTTTCAACAATCCTCTATCCATCAGTTTCCTGCGCCTATCTGTCATGACCCTCCCACTAAAAGAGTGACAAATAGAACAGTCCTCTTGTAAGTGGAGAGGGCCAAGACAGTAGACACAGGAACTGTGGTTGTCTGTGACCGACATCTTTTGGCCACACTGACAACGTTTGAAGCCAGATTTTATTTTCTCAGACATAATGAAAATAGAAAGACAGTCCAGTCCAGTAATAGTAAATCCAGTAACAAATGTCAAATCCGGTATTTTGTAAGTCCGATTGTCACTTGCTTAAGAAAGCAAGACTACAAAAATTTTAGTCAAAAAGTTATCCAAGTAGGGGTGGTAGGCCCCGAAAAACTCTATACCAGTTAGTTAAACTAAATTAAACTAATCTAATGGTACCGAGAATTCTTCTCTACTCACACACCGTACACTAACTTTCAATGACTAGATCTTAAAGAAGTTTTTGAAAATTTAACCAAAATAGATAAAATCTTATCTGTAAAAAGCCTCGAGCTAGCCTCCAGCGATGCGTATGCAGCAGCGGCAAACTAGATCTGAGGTAAAGGCAGAGGGGGATTGTGGGTATTAGATGTCCTCGAGCTTCTTCTCGATGCAGAGCTTGCAGTCGGCCGGCACGGAGCCGAGGATCGGCTCCGAACCCATGTGTAAGAACAAAGGCGAGATTGAACACTCTCACATCTAAGCTTTTCAAAGGTAACAAGCTAAATTAGAAATACTAGGCATAAGCATGTTTCAAGCTCATCTTCATGCCTTGAGCAGTTTGACTTAGCTGTAGAAAGAATGCTAAACAGGCAGACATTGCGACTCTCAACACTTCACAGACAGCAATCTCAGTCAGTGTTCAAAAACAGGAAAGAAGTGTATCAACCAAAAAGTACAGTTGTGCACACTTACCATAAATGTAGATGTTCGAGTGTATCACTGTTGCAATCCTGGGTTACCCTCCCTCCAGCCCCCTGATTTCTCTTGGCTCTACCTTTCCTTCTTGTTTGGTGTATTTAAGTTTTCTGGTGTATTTGCTTTTTGATGGAGGTGTACCATAACATATAATTGCTTCCCATTGTGGGAGCATCTGTCATCTGGGGCAAGAAAAACTGATGTAATGGCGTCGGCTGCATGTTTTATACCCCTGATGACTTGACGTCATGGAAGAAGAGACAGCATCCGACGCAGGAATCCAAGACTCTGTATTCAGGCCTGCTGAGGGCTACCTGCAGGCAGATAACCCAAATGTGAGGATTGCAACAGTGAATACACTCAAACATCTACACTTATGGTAAGTATACACAACTGTACTTTCAGGGAAGTCTCCAGACAGTTCTTCTAGAGGAATACCCCCCCCCTTTTCTGATAACTCTCCTGAACATCTGATGGAGGAGGATGTGTAAGAGACTGTCTCATGGAATCTGTCACAGAAGACACTGATTTTGATAAGGGAGAGGGATCCTCAGATTGCCATCTGATGGAGAGGGATCCCCAGATTGCCACCTGATGGAGAGGGATCCCCAGATTGCCACCTGATGGAGAGGGATCCCCAGATTGCCACCTGATGAAATCTCCTTTGAGAGAAGGGTGGCTGATCTTCCCCAACTCATACTCCTGAAGAATTAGTGTCTCTGGTCCATTTCGTCTTTCAGTTCTGGACCATCTACGTCTTGGGTGAACCCCACACCTTCTGGAGGCTGTGGTTAGAGGGTTACGTTACTACGTTTGGGTTATCTGCTTGCAGGTAGCCCTCAGCCGGCCTGATTATCAAAGTCTTGGTTCCTGCGTCGGTTGCTGTCTCGTCTTCCATGTACAGATAAAATGCAAAAACCCACAAGCAAGGTAACACAGAAAAGAGCAATGATGTTACTTCAAGACAGACCACTTATCTCCAAAGATTTAAAACTTTATTGTACAAATGTAAGCGCTTTCACTGTTATCCAAGACCGCTTTATCAGACAACAATTTAATGAAACCCAACACTTCTTATACCTCACGTTAACATCAGTTACTCAATTAAAATAACAAAGTTTCCCTCCAAAATTTTTAAAGAAACATTAGCTAAATTCACTGCTTACTTTAGTCTTTTTAATTTTAACACTGGCTTGACAGAAACAAACTCATTCAGGCCAAACTCTTTGTGAGCCGCCAATCTAAATATCCATTGTAGTTCTTTATTTTCTGTATTTAATGCAACCGTTCCTAATCTATTAGACCCCTGCATAACAAAGCACCTGAAAAAGAAATTTGTGATCTGGTCCACATTGCAAAGTATGCTTAGCCAGTGCACTGTATACAAACTGTTTCCTTGTACAATAATCATGATCTCTTATTCTTACTTTCAGAGATCGTTTTGTTTTTCCTACATAAAAATGATAACAGCATACACAGTGAGCTATATATACTAAATCAACAGTATTACAGTCAGCCCAACATCTCACTTCCCATAGCTTGCCAGTGACTGGATGTTTAAAAAACCTGGATTCGTCTATAAAGCTATAGAAATTGCAGGAACCACACTTATGTGTACCTGTAGACATGGAAGGAGTCTTATACATTTTTGGATAGCATAAAAGTTGTTTCAAATTTCTTTTATTTTTAAAAACCAATTTAGGTGTGCTTCCTACTATCTTTGAAGTTTCAGAATCGACCAACAAAATAGGCCAATTATCATGTACCACTCTACTTATGACATCCATGTCACTCGAGAATGATACTACCATTGGTAACCTATCCCTAAAGGCTGGCCCATTCCTTTCATACCCCTTTGTTTCATGTGCACCTCCCCTTTTAGAATAAAAAGGCTTTGCTCGTCTATATCGTTCTGCAAAAACCTTATTGAATGCTTTAGAAATTTCTAATGCCGAATAACCTCTCTGCATAAATGCATCATTCAAATATTCCATCTCATTCTTGAAATCAAGGTCATCACATGATAAACGTGATACCCTCATCCCTTGACCTACCATAATATTTGAAAACACATGAGTGGGGTGCATAATAGTACGATGGAGAAAAGTACAGTTTTGTACCTACCATAAATGTAGATGTCCGAACAGGAATGCATCTGCAGTCCTTACAAATGGGTTGTCCTGTCGTCAGGCAGCCCTTCGGTCGGCCGGATTCCAAAGTCTGGGTCTGGCCTCGGCTGGTGTTGCACTTCACCCGACGTCATAGCTGCAGTTCTTCGGGTATAAAGGCATCAGCCGACGCCATTTTCCTCAGTGTTTCTTGCCCCAGATGCCAGTTGCCCTCTTGGATAGCTAAATTTTGGATAAATGCCAATGTTTCCAAATAGTAGAAGGCAAACACAAAAATAAGCATGTATGTACATATATACAAACAAATACACCATAAGAGATCCCTCCCCCAGCTAGCTATTAGATGGGCAAATACCCTAGGAATACCACAGAGGGGAAGGAGGGTGGGTAATCCTGACTGCAGATGCATTCCTGTTCGGACATCTACATTTATGGTAGGTACAAAACTGTACTATGTCCTTCAAGGATGCATCTGCAGTCCTTACAAATGGGTAGAATACCATAGCCAAACTAGGGGAGGAGGAAGAAGAAATTATGGTGTAGTTAGGATCCCTTGCAAAACAGCAGTGGCAAACCCTGCTCGGGATCTAGAGTATAAAGGTAAGTTATAATGCTTGGCAAATGTATGCACGGAGGTCCAAGTAGCAGCCTCTATAATGTCCTTGGTAGCCACTCCTCATAAGAAAGCTGTGGTAGTGGCTGTAGCCCTTGTAGAATGAGGCCTTATGTTCTGTGGAGTTTGCTTTCCATGGTAGGAGTAACAAAATCTAATGCAATTTCCTATCCACTTGGAGATTGTCTGTTTTGAAATTGCTTTTCCTTCCCTTCCTGTTGCATATGCTACCAGAAGCTGGTCAGTTTTTTTATTGCCCTTGGTTCTGTAAAAGGTAGTAGCGCAACTGTCTATGTACATCCAAAGTATGCAGCAGTCTTTCCCCCCTGTTCTGTGGATTGGGGAAGAAGGTAGGTAGGTGGATAGCCTGGTTTAAAGACACTCTGGATACCACCTTAGGCATAAATGTAGGATTTGTTCTCATGGACACTCTATCTTGATGGAAGATTAGGAAGGGTTGTACTGCCATTAAAGCCTGTAGCTCAGAAACCCTTCTTGCTGAGGTAATTGCCAGCAGAAAAGCAGTTTTCCAGGATAGGTGTTGAAGATCTGCTGTTGCTGCTGGTTCGAAAGGGGGGAGTGTCAATTTTTCTAGCACAAAGTTCAAGTCCCATGCTGGTAATGGTGGTTTCCTAGGAGGTTTTACATTTTAATTCCTCTCAGAAACTGCCTGAGTAGAGGATGAGAAGACAGGGGATCAAGCTGTATTCTGCAGAAATAGCTGATGCATGTATCTTGATGGAAGAATAGGACAGGCCTGTATGGAAAAGCTCTGCCAAATACTCCAGGATGTTGGCAATGTCTACCTTTGACACATCTTTTCCCCTTTCAGTACTCCAAATGAGAAACCTTTTCCATTTTCCTGCATAGTTCCTTCTTGTTGAGGGTCTGCGAGCCTCAAGGATAATGTCTTTAACCCTTTGGGATAAATCTGGGTTAGTTGCTCTTATGTAATGTTCCAGGCAGTCAGCTGCAGAGTTTTCAGGTTTGGATGCAGGGTGTTGTAGCCGCTCTGAGTTAACAGCAAAGGAATCAGGGGTAGTGTCCACATTTTCCCCCGAGACATGCTCCTCAGTAATGGGTACCAATGTTGTCTTGGCCAGTCTGGAGCTATCAGAATGATCCTTGGACGTTCCTCTTTGATTTTCAATAGCACCTTGTGCATCAAAGGAAGAGGTGGGAATGCATATGCTGTCAGGCCTTTCCAACTGAAGGATAGAGAGTCCACCTTCCAAGCAAGTGGGTGCCAGTCTTGGATTCCTGCGTCGGATGCTGTCTCTTCTTCCATGACGTCAAGTCATCAGGGGTATAAAACATGCAGCCGACGCCATTACATCAGTTTTTCTTGCCCCAGATGACAGATGCTCCCACAATGGGAAGCAATTATATGTTATGGTACACCTCCATCAAAAAGCAAATACACCAGAAAACTTAAATACACCAAACAAGAAGGAAAGCTAGAGCCAAGAGAAATCAGGGGGCTGGAGGGAGGGTAACCCAGGATTGCAACAGTGATACACTCGAACATCTACATTTATGGTAAGTGTGCACAACTGCACTTTTTGGTTGATACACTTCTTTCCTGTTTTTGAACACTGACTGAGATTGCTGTCTGTGAAGTGTTGAGAGTCGCAATGTCTGCCTGTTTAGCATTCTTTCTACAGCTAAGTCAAACTGCTCAAGGCATGAAGATGAGCTTGAAACATGCTTATGCCTAGTATTTCTAATTTAGCTTGTTACCTTTGAAAAGCTTAGTTACAGTCCATACGTACATTCTTTTATTGGGAAACTTGCATGATTTGCAGTGCAAGTTGCTGTGAAGATGAATGCTGGTGCTTTTTCTCTGTTTTATGTGTGTGTGTGTGTGTGTGTGTGTGTGTGTGTGTGTGTGTGTGTATGTGTATGTGTATATATATATATATATATATATATATATATATATATATATATAAAATCAGCTTGTTTTTCTTCGGATGCAATTTTTGTGCAGAATTTCTTGAGCTGGTGATTGAGTGGGGATGCGAATAGGTCTATTTGTGGCAGTCCCCATTTCTTTGTGATGACCTTGAAGATGTCCGGGTGTAGCATCCATTCGTGAGCATCCGAGGTAGTTCTGCTTAATATGTCTGCTAGGATGTTTTCTTTTCCCGGTACAAAAATTGCTTGTAACTGAATGTTGTAGCTCAGAGCCATATTCCATAGGTCCAGTGCCATCCGGCATAGAGGGTATGAATGAGTGCCTCCCTGTTTGTTGATGTACCACATGACTGTGGTGTTGTCTGTCCTTATCATCAACTGCCCTTCTTGGAGGAATGGTCTGAAATTCTGGATTGCTAGTTTTACTGCCAGCATTTCCTTTTGATTTATGTGCAGGTGCAGCTGATCTGGAGTCCATAAGCCTTGTATGCACTTGTCCAGCATGTGGGCCCCCCAACCGAGGTCTGAGGCATCCGTTGTGATGGTTTGGCTTGGTTGAATGCTGTGGAAGGGCAAACCTGGGTTTGACTGGCATGACTGAGCCCACCATAGGAACTCTTGTTTCAGGCATGGGATTAGTGGTATTTCGGTTTCTAAGCTGTGCCTGTGTTGAGACCATAAATTCTTCAGGTACCACTGTAGCTTTCTCATATGCAGTCTGGCATGAGGGACCAGGATTATGCAGGATGCCATGAAGCCCAAGGCCTGCAGTACTTTCCTTGCTGTTAGTTTGTTCTGCTTTGTTAATGCCAAGAAGTAGAGAGGAAGTTGTTCTTGTTTTTCTGCAGTTAGGAATGCCATCTGTTTTACTGTGTCCAATTCTGCACCTAAGAAGGTTATTCTTTGGGATGGTATCAGTCTTGATTTTTTTATATTGACTGTATATCCCAGGGCTTGCAGTAAGCAAATGACTCTTTGTAAGTCTTCTGTTAGCTTGTTTTTGTTGTCCGCTTGTTATCAGGCAATCGTCCAGGTATGGATATATTTGGATTCCCTGAAGCCTGCAGTGAGCGATTACTGATGCCAGGCATTTCGTGAACACTCTGGGCGCAGTAGATAAGCCAAAGGGCAATGCTGAGAATTGATAATGCTCTGATCCTGCAAGAAATCTGAGGTATCTTCTGCAATTTGGTCGTATGGGGACGTGCAGGTATGCCTCTTTGAGATCTAGAGTCACCAGCCAATACTCCTTGCCCAGCATGGGAAGAAGTTGCTGTAGGGTCAGCATTTTGAATTTTGGAACAATGATGAATGTGTTTAAAGCGGACAGGTCGAGAATAGGCCTCCAATTTTTCTCTTTTCTTGGTACCAGGAATAGTCTGGAGTAAAATCCTTTCCTTGTTCCATAGATGGTACCCTTTCCACAGCTCTCATCTTTGCTAATTGAGCTATTTGTTTTAGAGCTTCTGTCTTTTGATTTGGTGGTAGGTTTGGCATTCCTCTTTTTCCTGGTAAAGTATGGAAATGAAATCTGTAGCCTTGGTCTATAGTTTGCAAAATCCACTTGTCTCTTGTGATGTAGTGCCAGTTTTTTGAAAATAAGGCTAACTTTCCGCCTAAGGGTGCTGCTATTTGTTCCCTGGTAGGCGGTGCCAGAGCCAAGTCACTGTGATTGTCCTGTTGCAGTGGTAGTAGTTGTGTCTGTGCCTCTCTGGTTGTTACCTTGCCACTGGCGTCCCCTGTAGGCACCTCCTCTGGATTGATTTCTGCCTCTTGAACGCCTATTCCTGCCTCTCTGAGTTTTAGAGGAGTCTGGAAAGGACCAATTTTGGAAGGCCAGTTCCTGCTAAACCTTGGAGGCTGAACCTGTAAGAAATCTTTCACTGTTTGTACAGATTTTGCCTTCTCTTCCATTTTCTTCAGTACCTGTTGAGCAGGAGAACCAAATAAACTGACCTTATCCATAGGAGCATCTAATAGTTTTGCTTTAACATGATCCGCAAGACCTGTTCTTTCAACCATGCATGCCTTCTTATAACTGTGCCAGTCATGGCTGATCTAAAGGAAGCCTCCAGTGCATCATAGCCACATTTTAAAGAATGGTTACTAACCTGCTGAATGTTATGCACCATTTCTAGAACATATTTCTTATCTAAAGAATCATCAGAGGACAGTTTCTTAGTTAACTGATCAAGCATAAACTCCTGGTATTGGATCATATGAAACTGACAGTTCAATGCCCTAGCTGAGAGAGTAGCAGAGGTGTATACTTTTTTACCCCATCTCTAAGGACCTGGATTCCCTTTCAGAAGGAGAGGGTTTTAACTGAGGTCGAAGCTACTGCCTTAGGCCCCTGGGAGATAGTCTCGGGATCTGCAAAAGGAGCCTTGTATAAATGGTGATGTGTGTCCGGGACCCTGTAGTACCTATCGGGCTTAGCAGGGGCTGGAGGTAAAGTATCAGGAGCAGTGCAAGCATCATTAAATGCATCATCTACAACAGGAAGAACTGGAGGTATAGCTAAAGGCCTATGTTGTGGTAAATGTAAAAAGGTCCTAAGCCTTTTCCTTGAATCTGAGAAATCTTGTCCCTGCCATTGGAATTGCTCTCTCATGGCATGTAAGGTTTCCCCAAAGGAAAATTCCTCTGGTGGAGAGGCAGAAGGAATCGATTCCTCAGCATCGGAGTCTTCATAAGTAGAAAAAGGAGCCTCTGGATGGTCTGTATTGTCTGTATCATCAGAAGAATCATCTGAGGACACTGGCTCAGGGGGCTCTGCTCTAGGTCTCTTTTCTGGAGGAGGTTGAGAGGCCCTGTCTGGATGAGCTTGGGATCCCCTTATTAAAGAGATGAGATCCTCTACCAGAGTGAGCATTTGGGAACTGGAACTGGGCCTGTGAGAGGGGGGCTTAACAGGCACAGACTTAGAAGTTTTGGCTGCTTTAGCCCTGGCAAAGGCCTTTATGGACATGGCTGCAGGCGGCCTAGCAGCACCACGTGCAGAGGTTGAAACATCCAAAGGGATGGTGTCCGATAATTCTTGTGAAACCACAGTAGCAGGTTGAATTTCAGAGGCCGATTCAACCAGGTTAGAAGGGGCCTCGGTAGTAGTCATGGATTCGGCTGAAGATAGAACCGTTTGCTCGGTTTCGGCCGAAACCGAGACACTCTGTTTTGCTTAACCGCGGTTTCGGCCGAAACCGCGGACCGCGAGTGTCGGTCCTTTTCTTTGCGTTTCTTAACAACTTGTGAAGTCGGAGGATCCAACGGCATTATGTACGCAAAATCTGAGCCGAAAAACTGTTCAGCAAACTCCGACCGACGTCTAAGCGTCCGTCGGTTGAAAGAAGCACAGGCTAAACAAGCTGCTACGTCGTGGTCTGGGCCTAAACAAGGTAAGCAGTAAGAGTGGAAATCTTTATGAGGTATTTGTTTCCCACAAGTTAAACAGTTCTTCACTTTTTCTGACATCGGCTGAGGCAAGAAAGAGTCCCCAACGGGGTACTTAGCTTTAGAAGTCTTCGAAGTAGTATTCGGTAGTAGTAATCTCTGGATCTGACCGACCGGCACTTGCGAACAGCTTCTGCTTCGGGCGCCACGCGGCAAGAAAGACTGAGGAAAATGGCGTCGGCTGATGCCTTTATACCCGAAGAACTGCAGCTATGACGTCGGGTGAAGTGCAACACCAGCCGAGGCCAGACCCAGACTTTGGAATCCGGCCGACCGAAGGGCTGCCTGACGACAGGACAACCCATTTGTAAGGACTGCAGATGCATCCTTGAAGGACATCGATGGAATATAACATAACTTCCTATGTACTCTAGTAAAAAGTTTACCTTGATGTAACCTCACATTAACATCTAAAAACTCAATACTTTGTGGAGACATATTCAACATAAATTTCAAAAAAATCACTGCTTAGATTCAATTCCTCATGGAAATGACACAACTCTTGTGCTGTGCCTCTCCACCCAACAAAAAGATCATCCACAGAGTGGCGATAAAACGTCACATTGTCATTAAAGAAGATATTTGTACATTCCCACTCCAGCATAACAATATTTGCATAAGAATTGGCACAGGTGGTGCCACAGCGACACCAGCTATTTGCCAATAATATTTGTCTGCAAATAAGAACACATTGTATTCTAAAACCAACTCAAGGAGCATAAAAATAAAATCGACTTTTACAGTTGTAAAGTGCCCATTTCTAAGCAATGCATTCTTTACCATAAAGATACCTTCTTTATTCGGTATACAAGTAAATAATGATACTACATCAAAAGTAGCTAACAATTTAAAATCACTGCTTTCCTTTACCTGCATATAGTCATACAAATCAGTTAGGAAGTGTTCAGTATCACGCAATATTACTGGACACGGATTCAAAACTATTTTCAACTGCTTGTCCAAGTAAATGGACAAAGGCTCTGTCAACCACCCACTTCCAGCCACGATCGGTCTGAAAGGTGTGTGAGTTGGATGTTTATGAACCTTGGGGAGACCGTGTAACCTTGGTATCAATGGCTCATCCACAGTAAAATATTCCAACAATTGCTCATCAAGTAAAGTCATACAAACATATTCTTTCAAGGTAGCATCAATATCTTGTTTCATTTTATAAATGTCACAAAGATGAATCACTTTATAGGTAGATACATCAGAAAGCATATCAATCATTGCTGCGTAATAATACTCTGTATCTAATATAACAATAGGTCCCCCTTTATCAGAGGGACGTACAACAATATCAGAGTTTTCATGTAAACTTGATAAGGCTTTCATTTCACTTTTACTCAAATTAAAATGTTTCTGTGCAACATTCCTACCAGTCAAATTGTACAAATCTCTCTCACATGCTCTAATAAAAATGTCAACATGACTAGGCATAAATGGTGTAAACACACTCGGTTTTCTAAAATCAACATTATCACTCACACTGTCATTCCCAAACATTAATTTCAAACTAACATTACGTGCAAACAATCTCAACTCTAATGATTGTTCATCTTCTGTTAAAAGATATCTGGAAACATTACAGACTAGTCCACATCTCTTAGGTTCCACATTTTCTTCAGTGTTTGGTTCGTATAGGTTAACAGGTGGCTCTTTCCGTTTCTGTATATTGCGTCGTTGGCCTCGCTCTACTGAGTTCATTCTTACCAGATGAATTGGAAGTGACAGCTGTGGAAAAACCTGCTCACATGCATTTGTGGAAATGATCTTCCATCGTACCACATTTGTATTTGAGCCATTAACCACCACACTTGTAGACTTATTAGATGATACCTCTGAAGCTTGCTCACCCATTGGTGTTGAGTATGCTGAAGTAGTTGGCTCCGGTGAGGCCAAATCAACGGTCTCATTGCATGCCACATTCTCTGATTGACCCAATCGTTGTACAGCATTACGACCTGTTGAGCTTTGATTGGTTGACACTTCCTGTTGCCTCCCTCGAGCTCTCGGCCATGTGAATACGTGATTATGTGCAAAATCATACAAATCACGACTCAATTTCTTTCTTTTCTGAGTTAACAAATGTGCCTCATATTGATTTATTCTCTCAAACAGTTCATTTAAGTATATTTCCACATTCTCTTCGCCCAAAAGTTCCACCAACACTCGTTGGCTTGACTGAACCTGCTCCACAAGTTCAGTCTCCATAGGTAGAAAAAAGTCAATTAAGAGACGCAAGTACAATTTACTTGTCTCTAAATTGATACGTTGCCACTGAACCAAAAGTTGTGGATATGTTTTACCATAGGTGGGCATTGTCAACACCCGTAAGCCCCTCGGAATTACATTCATGCTTATACAAGCATCCAAATGAAAAGTACAGTTTTGTACCTACCATAAATGTAGATGTTCTAAGATCCACATTGCTGCAGTCCTTACACTTGGGTAGTCCGCTGTCCTCGGTCGGCCCGAATATCAAAGTATAAGGCTGACGTCGGTCAAGGCGCATTAGACTGACATTAGGACGTCAGGGTACAAATGCGCATGACCGACGTCATATCCTCAGTCTTTTCTTGCCCCAGATGTCAGAAGACCCTAAAAAGAAAGGTCAAAACCCAAAGACAACAAACAACCAACCAACCACCCTAGCACTAATAATATGTACAATATATACAATATACACAACATTTACAATCCAACCCACACAACCGCCTCTAACTACAGAGGGGAAGGAGGGAGGGTAAATTGGACTGCAGCAATGTGGATCTTCGAACATCTACATTTATGGTAGGTACAAAACTGTACTATGTTCTTCATCTCACATTGCTGCAGTCCTTACACTTGGGTAGAATCCCAAAGCAGAGGTAAGGGAGGATGGCACAACTATAAAGAAGCAGGAGCTGCCAAAATGCCCTGTAAAATAGCAGTGGCAAAACCAGCCCTAGATTTAGAGTAAAGTGGAAGGTGATAATGCTTAGAGAAAGTATGCACTGAACTCCAAGTAGCTGCCTCCAAGATATCTTTAGTTGCCACCCCTTAAAAAGCTGTTGAAGTGGCAGTAGCCCTAGTGGAATGAGGCCTAATCCCAGCTGGAATCTCCTTGCCATGATGGGAATAACAGAAAGCAATGCAAAACCCAATCCACTTAGAAATAGTTTGTTT
Organism: Protopterus annectens; assembly: GCF_019279795.1. Classification (NCBI taxonomy): domain Eukaryota; kingdom Metazoa; phylum Chordata; order Ceratodontiformes; family Protopteridae; genus Protopterus; species Protopterus annectens. Next base: position 1,590,443,871 of record NC_056737.1, read on the forward strand.
TGACACAGGCTTGCCCTGAGAACTCAAAGCAAAAGAAACAAATAACTGCTGAGACTGCCTGAACCCTTTAGTTCTGCTCAAATAATATCGCAACTGCCTGTGTATATCCAAAGTGTGCAAAATCTTTTCCCTTTATTTTGGGGTTTGCATAAAAGGTAGGCAAATGAATAGTTTGGTTTAAAGCCACACTAGAAACCACTTTAGGCATAAAGGAAGGATTAGTACGCAAAGATACCCTATCCTTATGGAAAATTAAGAAAGGCTCAACTGCCATAAGGGCCTGTAATTCAGAAACCCTTCTCGCAGAGGTAATGGCTAACAAAAAGCAGTCTTCCATGATAAATATTTCAACTCAGCAGTAGCTGCAGGCTCAAAAGGTTGTAGAGTGAGTTTCTCCAACACAAAATTGAGATCCCAAGCAGGAGTAGGAGCTCTCCGTGGGGGTCTTATATTCTTTGCCCCTCTAAGGAATTGCTTAAACAAAGGATGAGAAAACAATGGTGGGTCACAATCATAGTGAGCAGAAATTGCTGCAGCATGAATCTTAATAGAAGAGAAGGACAAACCTTTGTCCAGTAACTCAGTAAGATATTGAAGAGCCACACTTAAATTAGGCTTAGAAACATCAAATGCTTTTGCTGCACTCCAAAATAAAAATCTCTTCCATTTATCTGCGTACACTTTCCTTGTACTAGGCCTTCTGGCCTCCAAAATAACATTCAAAACTTGCTGTGGAAGCTGAGACCCTCCAGGGTTTAAAACAGAATATGCCAGGCTGTCAGGTGAAGAGAGTGAAGTTTGACATTGAGTAAATGACTGTTCTCCTGAGACAGCAGGTGTGGAATCGAAGGTAAAGGCCATGGAGGCTCCCGTACCAGACTTCTCAGTAGTGGGTACCAATGCTGTCGAGGCCAATCTGGAGCTATTAAAATCATCTTTGGCTTGTCCTGTCTGACCTTCAGAAGTACCTTTGGGAGGAGAGGCAGAGGTGGAAAGGCATACACATGAAGATTGCTCCAATTGAATGAAAGAGCATCCACTTTCCAAGCTGTGGGATGAAAACTTTTGTGCAAAACTTTGGCAGCTGGTAGTTTAGTGGAGAAGCGAACAGATCTATGTCTGGAGTTCCCCATGACACTGTCAATTTCTGAAATACATGAGGATCCAATTTCCACTCGTGGGGATCCATAATTTGTCTGCTCAACACATCTGCTAAGGAGCTCTGTGCTCCCGGCAGAAACCTTGCCTGAAGATTTAGCTGTAAACTGAGAGCAGTCTCCCACAAAATCATTGCTTGTCTGCACAGAGGATAAGAATGTGTTCCCCCTTGCTTGTTGATGTACCACATGACAGTTGTGTTGTCTGTTAGAATCAACACCTGCCCTGGAAGAAGTAATTCCTTGAAAGCTATTAATGCAAATTGGACTGCTAACATCTCCTTCAAGTTGATATGTAGATGTAGAAGTCTGGCAGGCCACGTGTCTTGTATCCACTTTCCATTTAGATGAGTTCCCCAAGCTTTGTCTGAGGCATCTGTCGTTAGAATCTGACTCGCCTCTGGCCGGGTCACAGAGAGTCCCTTGTTTAGGTGACATTCCTGAGCCCACCACAAAAATTCCTTTTGAATGCAAGGTATTATCTGAATGACAGTGTCCATATCTTGGCAGTGCTGTGTCCATACATTTTTGAGATACCATTGTAGCTTCCTCATATGCAGTTTGGCATTGGGAAGCACCAGAATACAAGATGCCATGAACCCCAAGGCTTGAAGGACTGTCCTTGCAGTCAGCCTGGACTGATGAGACAATTGATGGAAGTAAAGAGAAAGATTCTTTTGTTTGTCCGGGGTCAAAAGGGCCATCTGGGATGCTGTATTCAGTCTCACACCCAGAAAGCACATGTCCTGAGAGGGTACTAGACTGGACTTTATTTCGCTCACAGAATACCCCAGGCATCTTAGCACTGCTATCACATATTCCAAATGATGAAGAAGCTCGTCCCTTCCTTGAGCCAGAATCAGGCAATCGTCCAAATAAGGATAGATCTGTATTCCTTTTAGCCTGAAGAAAGCTATCACTGGAGCCAGAACTTTCGTGAACACTCTGCGCGCAGTAGATAAGCCAAAGGGCAATGCAGAGAACTGATAATGAGAAGTCCCAGCCCGAAAACGGAGATACTTCCTGCAACTCAGTCTGATAGGAACATGAAGGTAAGCCTCCTTGAGATCCAAAGTTACCATCCAATGATCTTTGCCCAGCAGAGGTAAAAGCTGTTGTAACGTCAACATTTTGAACTTGGGAATGTCCAGATAAGTGTTGAGGATAGATAAATCCAAAATTGGTCTCCACGTGTTCCCCTTCTTTGGTACTAAGAACAGGCGAGAATAAAAACCTAGGCCCACTTCTGGCAAAGGGACCGGCTGTATGGCCCCTATTTGAAGTAGCAGAGAAATTTGTTTGTGAGCCTCTATTCTTTGCTGAGGAGGAACGTCTGGCATGCCTTTGAAAGGAGGCAAGGTATGGAAATAAAACCTGTAACCCTGGTGTATGATGTCCAATACCCATCTGTCTTGGGTAATTAAACTTCAATTTTCCTTGAAAAGTGCCAACCTTCCTCCCAAAGGTGCTGCCAGACGAGAAGGCTCTGGCAGCTGAAAAGGTAGGTCATTGGGTCTGTTTACGAAAGGACTGACCCCTGCCCTCACCCGAAGACTGTGCAGGTGAACTCCCTGTTCTAGGCCTGAAAGAGCCCTGAGCTCTGCCCCTACCACGTCTAGATCTACCCCTAGACTGTGAATCATAAGAAGGATACGTCCACCCCTTAGCAGGCCAATTTCTACTAAACTTCAGAGGCTGAACCTGCAAAAAATCTTTAACAGTCTGCATAGACTTAGCCTTGTCTTCCATTTTCTTTAAGACTGCCTCAACAGGTGAACCAAACAACACATCAGATTGCAAAGGAGCATCTAAAATCCTTGTCTTAACATGGTCAGATAAATTCTGATCCCTCAGCCAGGAGTGCCTGCGAAGAACTGACCCAGTGGCAGCCACCCTAGACGAGGCCTGTACAGCATCAAAACCACATTGCAAAGAATGCTTACCCACCTGTTCAGAAACATGTACTAAATCCTGTAACTCTTTACACTCAATACCTTCCGCCAGAGCATCTACCTTAGACTTCAATTGAGAAAGTAGATAATTTTGGTATTTCAACATGTGAAACTGGCAATTCAAAGCCCTCATAGCTAGGGTGGAAGAAGTATAGACTTTCTTTCCCCATCTATCCAAAGCCCTGGCCTCTTTATCTGGAGGAACCGGATTTTTAACAACAGAAGCCTTAACACCCTTAGGCCCCTGACTAACAGTTTCTGGGTCCGCCCTAGGACTCTTAAAAAGATACTTATGAGCCTCAGGCACCCTGTAATACCTATCCGGATTAACAGGAGCAGGAGGCAAAGAATCAGGGTTAAGAGAAGCCTCTGCAAACACATCTTCCACAACATCCAGAACAGGAGGTATAGCCAAAGGCCTATGCTGGGGCAAAAACAAAAATTCCCTAAGCCTTTTCCTGGAATCAGAGAAGTCCTGACCTTCCCACTTAAAATGCTCCCTCATGGAATGAAGAGTCTCTGAAAAAGAAAAATCCTCAGGAGGAGAAGCAGAAGGTGTAGAATCATCCACATCGGAATCAGAATAAGGAGAATACTCCTGCAAGTCTTCAGCCGAAGACTCTGAAACATCCGAAGCCTGCTCAAAACTCCCCAACTCAGGTTCCACCCTAGGTCTCTTATCAGGAGGGGGCAAAGAACCTCTAATCAAAGTAATTAAATCTTCTGCCATTTTAAGCATATGCTTCTTGGGCACAGATCCTGAAGAACTAGGAGTGACACCAACTGAAGCTAAACCTGGCCTGCCTCTGGGAGAAGCCTTGGAAACAGAAGGAGAGGGCCTAACCACCCTAGGAAGGGAGGGGAGTACAGTAACCTGAGAAGTCCCTTCAGCCTGACCTGCCTCCTGAGAGGCCACATCCTGCAATAACAAAGTCTCCCCCTGGGACTCCAGAGAAACCACCGGCAGAACCACCGGCTCCACCGACACCTCTAAAGAACCGGCGTCCGGTACGGACGACTCTTCTTGCCTGGGCTTAGCTGCTTTATCCTTGCGCTTCTTCGAAGAAGCGGACGCCGGAGCATCCGACGGCATATTATAATTGCACCGCTTCCCGAAGACTAACCTGGCACAATATAACCTTCTCTTAATAGTGCGCTTATTGAATCTAGCACAAAAGCGACACCCAACAACGTCGTGCTCAGGCCCTAAACAAGGAATACACAAAGTATGATAATCTCTATGCGGTATCTGTTTCCCACAAGAAATACAGTTATTCACTTTTTCTGACATCCGGTAAACCACTGAGGCAAGAAAAAACTAAAATATTCCCCAACGGGGTACTTAGCCAACTTTGACTCGGTCTGAAACTCCGAATTCGAAAAATTTCAGAACGCCGAACGGCACTTGCAACGCTGCTTCTGCATCGGACCATGCGGCAAAAAAGACTGAGGATATGACGTCAGTCATGCGCATTTGTACCCTGACGTCCTGATGTCAGTCTAATGCGCCTTGACCGACGTCAGCCTTATACTTTGATATTCGGGCCGACCGAGGACAGCGGACTACCCAAGTGTAAGGACTGCAGCAATGTGAGATGAAGAACATCCTTTGACAATGAAGTCTTTTAAAACGATACATATAATTTTCAATGTTACATTTAATGTCTCGAGCTTGTGGTTCTATATCATCAAGATCAATACTGTCTGTATATTCACCAGTCAATTCACCCGACAGCAAGGGATTCAATTATTATGGTAGGTCAAGGGATGAGGGTATCACATTTATCATGTGATGACCTTGATTTCAAGAATGAGATGGAATATTTGAATGATGCATTTATGCAGAGAGGTTATTCGGCATTAGAAATTTCTAAAGCATTCAATAAGGTTTTTGCAGAACGATATAGAGCAAAGCCTTTTTATTCTAAAAGGGGAGGTGCACATGAAAGAAAGGGGTATGAAAGGAATGGGCCAGCCTTTAGGGATAGGTTACCAATGGTACTATCATTCTCGAGTGACATGGTTGTAGAGTGGTACATGATAACTGGCCTATTTTGTTGGTCGATTCTGAAACTTCAAAGATAATAGGAAGCACACCTAAATTGGTTTTTAAAAATAAAAGAAATTTGAAGCAACTTTTATGCTATCCAAAAATGTATAAGACTCCTTCCATGTCTACAGGTACACTAGTGTGGATCCTGCAATTTCTGTAGCTTTATAGACGAATCCAGGTTTTTTAAACATCCAGTCACTGACAAGCTATGGGAAGTGTTATGTTGGGCTGACTGTAATACTGTTGATTTAGTATATATAGCTCACTGTGTATGCTATCATTTTTATGTAGGAAAAACCAAACGATCTCTGAAAGTAAGAATAAGAGATCATGATTATTGTACAAGGAAACAGTTTGTATACAGTGCACTGGCTAAGCATACTTTGCAATGTGGACCAGATCACAAATTTCTTTTTCAGGTGCTTTATGTTATGCAGGGGACTGGCTGCAGGGGTCTAAGATTAGGACCGGCTGCATTAAATACAGAAAATATAGAACTACGATGGATTTTTAGATTGGCGACTCACAAAGAGTTTGGCCTGAATGAGTTTGTTTCTGTCATGCCAGTGTTAAAATTAAAAAGACTAAAGTAAGCAGTGAATTTAGCTAATGTTTCTTTAAAAATTTTGGAGGGAAACTTGGTTATTTTAATTGAGTAACTGATGTTAACGTGAGGTAGAAGAAGTGTTGGGTTTCATTAAATTGTTGTCTGATGAAGCAGCCTTGGATAACAGTGAAAGCGCTTACATTTGTACAATAAACGTTTTAAATCTCTGGAGATACGTGGCCTGTCTTTAAGCAACATCATTGCTCTTTTCTGTGTTACCTTGGCTTGTGGGTTTTTGCATTTTATCTGTACGTGGACTCTTTGTGGAGACTTGGGACTTTTTAATATAGTCTCGTCTTCCATGACGTCAGGTAGTCAGGGGTATAAAGCAGACGCCATTTTATCAGTTTTTCTTGCCCCAAGTGTCAGGTGCCCCCATAATGGGAAGCAATTATATACAAGGTTACACCTCCAACAAAAAGCAAATACACCAGAAAGCTTAAATACAGTAAGCAAGAAGAGAGGTATAGTCAATTGAAGTCAGGGGGCTGGAGGGAGGTTAACCAGGACTGCAACAGTGAATAAACTCAAACGTCTACATTTATGGTAAGTGTACACAACCGTACTATGTTGTTTGTGTTTCACTGTTACAGGCATTATATTTGGGTAGATTCCCAAAGCTAAGGAAGGGAGGAGGCAATTAGATAGCATTAGGACCAGCTATTAGGCCCTGCAAGACTGCAGTGGCAAAACCAGCTCTGGATTTAGAAAAAAATTGACAAGTGGTAATTCTTGGTGAAGGTATGTACAGAACTCCAGGTAGCAGCTTCTAGGATGTCCTTGGTAGGAACACCTCTGAAAAAGGCTGTAGAAGTAGATGCAGCTCTGGTGGAATGGGGTCTTATCCCCTGTGGGGTAGGTTTTCCATGGTGCTTATAGCAGAAATGAATGCAATGGCCTATCCACTTAGAAATGGTTTGCTTTGAAATGGCTTTCCCCTGCAGCAAATGCAAACAGCAGCTGTTCAGATTTCTTGGGATGCTTAGTCCTGTGAAGTAAAATCTAACTTGTCTGTGCACGCCCAAGGAGAGCAGTATTCATTCCCCTTTGTTCTGTGGATTAGAAAAGAAAGTTGACAAATGAATGGACTGAATAAGGGCCACACTGGATACCACCTTGGGCATAAAGGAAGGATTGGTCCTGAGGGACACCCTGTCTGCATGAAAGATGATGAAAGGCTCCACTGCCATGAGGGCCTGTAGTTCAGACATCCTTCTTGATGAAGTGATGGCTAGAAGGAAGGCTGTTTTCCAAGAAAGGAATTTCAACTCTGCAGTTGCAGGCTGGCTCAAAGGGAGGTAGAGTGAGCTTTTCCAATACAAAGTTAAGGTCCCAGGCTGGAGTAGGGGCTCTCCTGGGTGGTCTTAAGTTGTTAGCCCCTCTGAGGAATTGCTTCAGCAGTGGATGAGAGAAGAGAGATGGCTCCATATTATAATGTGCTGAAATGGCCGAGGCATGAATTTTAATGGAAGAGAAGAAAGGCCCTTGTGAAACATCTCAGTTAAGTATTGAAGAATATGCGGTAAATTAGGCACTGTTGTGCCCATCCCCTCAGTTTGGCTCCAGGAACAGAATCTTTTCCACTTTTCAGCATAGGATTTTCTAGTACTAGGCCTCCTTGCCTCCAGAATGACATCCATCACTTGCTTACTGAGGGATGGTAATGGAGAGCTCAGGTAATTAGCCAGGTTGCAAGGTTCAGGGTTTGAAGCTGGGGGTGCAGAATCCACCCCCCCCCCTGCTGGGACAGCACGGAAGGGGTCTGAGGCAGGTGCCATGGTTGCAGCAGTGACACACTGCGCAAGAGGGGGTACAGTGTTGGCATGGCCAGTCTGGCGCAATGAGTATTGCCCTTGGTTTGTCCCGTTTGATCTTTAGTAGAACTTTGGAGATGAGAGGCAGAGGGGGAAAAGCATAAACTTATAGGTTTTTCCAGGTGAAGGACAGGGCACCCACTTTCCAAGCTTGTCTGTGGGGAGTCCTTGTGCAGAATTTGTCCAATTGGTAGTTCTGAGAGGAGGCAAACAGGTCCATCTCTGGGCTCCCCCATTTGATTGTCAAAATGATGAACATCTTTGGTTCTAGTTTCCACTCGTGTGGGTCCATGAGATTTCTGCTTAGGTCATCTGCCAGTGTATTTAGCTTGGCTGGCAGGAATTGAGCTTGTAGGTGCACTTGGTAGCTCAAGGCTGTGTTCCACAAAGCCATGGCTAGTCTGCAGACAGGGTATGAGTGGGTTCCCCCCTGCTTGTTTATGTACCACATAACAGTGGTGCTATCTGTCTTTACCAATAACTGTCCTGGAAGAATGTGGTCTTTGATGGCTGTAAGAGAATTCTGCACAGCTAACATTTCTTTCTGATTGATATGCAAGTGCATTTGACTTGGGTTCCATTTGCCCTGAATGCACTGTCCTGCCAAGTGAGCCCTCCCATGCATAGTCTGATGCGTCTGTTGTTAGGGTTTGGGCGGTAGGGGGTAGAGTGAATGGCAGTCCCTTGTTGTGGTGGCAGGCCTCTGCCTACCAAAGGAACTCTGTCTTTATACTAGGAATGATACGAATCATTGATTCTAGGTCCTGAGAATGTTGACACCATAGGCTTTTTAGATACCATTGTAGTTTCTTCATATGCAGTCTTGCATATGGAATTAGTAGAATGCAAGAGGCCATGAACCCCAGGGCTTGCAGTATTTTCCTTGCAGATAGCTGGGTCTTTGTGGCCTGTAGTTTGAAGTAGGCTGTCAAATAAACTTGTTTCTCTGGCGTGAGGTAGGCCATCTGGGAAGTTGCATTCAAGCTTGCTCCCAGGAATACAATTTGTTGGCAGGGTACTAGGTGTGATTTCTTTTTGTTTATGGTGTACCCCAGTGAAGTTAGTAGTTTCTTTACAAATGCCAGATGATTTAATAGTATGTCCTGACTTTCTGCCTGAATTACACAATCGTCCAGGTATGGGTATATTTGAATATTTCTTTGCCTGCAGAATGCAACGACTGCAGCTAGGCACTTTGTGAATACCATGGGCACAGTAGATAAGCCAAAGGGCAGTGCAGAGAACTGATAGTGCATGCAGCCATTTTCTGCAAGATTCCCTTATTGGGATGTGCAGGTAAGCTTCCTTTAATGTTGCCAACCAGGCATTTTTGCCTAGCATGGGAAGCAGCTGCTGAAGAGTTAGCATTTTGAATTTTGGGATTACCAAAAAGGTGTTTAGAATAGACAGGTCCAGGAGAGGTCGCCAGGAACTGTCTTTTCTGGGTACCAGGAAAAGTCTTGAGTAAAAACATTGCCCCCATTCCTCTTCTGGGACAGGTTGAATAGCCCTGATACTTAGAAGAGAGAGAACCTGCTTTTGAGCCTCTGCCCATTGATTTGGAGGTAGGTCTGGTCAACCGTTTTGGGCTGGTAAGGAGTGGAAGTGGAATCTGTATCCTTGGGAAACTATATTTAAAACCCATTTATCTTGGGTAATGAGTTCACAGTTTTTGGCATGCAGGGTAATCTTTCCCCCTAAAGGAACAGTCAGTTGAGCAGGGCTTGGAAGGATTAAGGTTAAGTCATTGTGACAGTTTACCATAGGGGGGTGTCTTACTACTTCCAGCTTTGGAAGTGGGAGCCCCCCACTGCTTAGGCCTGTGAGTACCTTGAGACTGAAGCCTGGGTGGTCTGCTGGTCCTGGGTCTGGAGTGAGAAGGCCTGGAAGAGACAGGAAAGGACCAATTCTTAGAAGGCCAGGTCCTACTAAATCTGGGAGGCTGTACTTGCAGGAAATCTTTAACAGTTTGCATAGATTTAGCTTTTTCCTCCATCTTTTTAAGTACTTCTTCTGCTTTGTTGCCAAACAGGCGGTCTTGGTTTAAGGGAGCATCCAGTAATTTAGCTTTAACATGATCTGACAAAGTTTGCTCCTTAAGCCAAGCATGCCTTCTAAGTACAGACCCAGTGACAGCAGCCCTGCAAGATGCCTCTAATTAATCAAAACCACACTGCAAAGTATGTTTACCAACTTGTTTAGCAGAATGCATTAAATCCTGTAATGTTTTATTTTCAGCACAGTCAGGAATCAACATAATTTTCTGTTTAAGTAATCCAATAATATGCTGCTGCTACTTTAACATATGAAACCGTCAGTTTAAGGCCCTAATGGCCAAAGTAGCAGAAGTGTATACCTTCTTACCCCATCTGTCCAGGGCCCTGAAATCTCTATCAGAGGGGGTAGGGTTTTTGGCAGTAGTAGCCTTAATGCCTTTGGGTCCTTGTGAAATGGTCTCTGGATCTGCAGTAGGATTCTTAAAGAGGAACTTGTGAGAGTCAGTTACTCTAATACCTGTCAGGTTTCCTGGGAGCCGGAGGTAAAGTGTCTGGGGCCAGGCTAGATTCCAAGAAGGCATCATCTACAATGTCCAGTACAGGAGCGATAGCTAAAGGCCTGTGTTGAAGTAGGAGTAAAAATTCCCTAAGCCTCTTTTTGGAGTCAGGGTAATCCTGGCTTTCCCAGCGGAAATGCGCCCTAAGAGTATGCAAAGTTTCACCAAAAGAGAAATCTTCTGGAGGGGAAGCAGAGGGAATAGTGTCCTCTGCATCAGAATCCTCATAGGTAGATAAGGGCAAATCCTGGTTATCAGAAGAAACAGAAATTTCAGAATCCTGATCAGAAGAATCAGAAGGAAAATCAGTTCTAGGTCTTTTAGAGGGAGAAGGGTGGCTTCCATTGATTAGAGTAATAAAGTCTTCAGCCATTCTTATCATTTGTTTTTTAGGCATAGTGGCCTGACCATGCGGTCTGGGCGTCAGTTTTCTAGGCGTGGATCGAGTTTTAGGCCTTGAAGAAGATGGCATTGGTTTAATATACAAGTCAGTAGGCCTGAATATGCCCTCAGAAGCCGGTGCCTGCACAGCGGCTCCGGACCCATCCAAGGTAGAGACATCTGCAGGTTCCATAGTCGAAGAAGCATCTCGCGGCATACCAGTCTCCAAATGGGTCTCAGTAGAGACCTGCGAATCTGAAGTAGCGGGTATCAGGGGCTGCGAAAGCGCCTCACTGAGTACCGGCAGACTGGCGACTAGCTTAATGGAAGTGGCGTCGGCAGTTTTGGACCTATGCAGTCTCTGTCTTTATCCTTAAGTTGTTTCGGAAGATCAGTAGTCGGATGGCTAGACTAAGCCATTTCGGAGTACAGAGAACAAGTACGAAAGTAATTAGCTGCAAAAACAACCCGACGATGAATAGTTCGGGCATTGAACTAGGCACAAAACTGACAATGAGGGACATCGTGGTCTGGGCCTAAAGAGGGAATGTAGTAAGAATGAAAATCTCTATGAGGTATTTGCTTTCCACAGGTAAGACAATTGTTAACTTTTACTGACATCGGTTAGAGCAAGAAAAACTATCCCCAAGAAGGTACTTAGCTTTTTTGAAGACTTCAGGTCTGAAACTCAAAAACGAAAATTTCAGGAGTCGGCCGACTGGCACTTGCGAACTGCTTCTGCTTTTGGCACCGCACAGCAAGAAAGACTGATGTAATGGCATCGGCTGCATGTTTTATACCCCTGACGACCTGACGTCAAGGAAGAAGCGACAGCATCTGACGCAGAAATCCGAAGACTCTGGTATTCAGGCCGGCTGAGGGCAACCTGCATGCAGATAACCCAAATGTGATGACTGCAACAGTGAAACATGAAGAACATTCACCACTAACCATCATCATGTTTTGCACACCTCTAAATGACTCTAGGAAGTAAGTGATTATAAAGGCATGCCTGCACCATAATACTGAGCACGCAGCACTTTTGGTCCACATATTTCGGGAGTCCTACTGGTTACCTGACTAGTCTCATCAGACAGCAATTAGCAGCAGCACCAAATGAGATAACTAGCCTTGAAACCTACTCACATATAGTCCTACAGTGGCCATGGATGCTATCTGAACTTTGGTCACTTTTGACTCTTCCCAAGTACTGGACAGAAGCAATGCAGATTATAGGTTCATAGGTAGGTACTGGGCTATCTGTCGAAGGCATATATTAGCCCAGCCACGTTGTGCGGTATTCACCGCCCCTTTGGTTAGTTCCCTAGGCTCTTGATCTAGCAGCTAGTACCCTTGGCCCCTATCTAGTAGAGCTGTTGGTATGATCCCTGGTGTGAACTTTCTGTTACCCATCCACTCGTCAAGGTTCCTCTTGAAGAGTGATAGTGAGGGGCTCTGTCTTATCTATATCGGGACCTTGTTCCATAGCAAGGGAAGTCTTTGCGAAGGGAATCTATCCCTCCAGCATGTTCTATTCATTGTTGTGCTGAGGTTTATATCCCTAGAGCGTGTAGCTCGAGTAGATTTTGTTTTGCTAAGATGGATCATGTTCAACAGTTCTGGGTTGGACATGGCTCTGTATGTTAGACAGAGATCGCCTCTGAGAAAGCGGTATGCAACAGAGAAAAGCCTTAGTTTTTTCAATCGTGCTGCACAGGGCAACTGTTTGAGGCCAGTAATCCTCGTAATGAGGTACCTCTGTGGTCTCTCCAGCTACTGGAGATGCCTAGCCAGGTACATTCCAATTAGTGCATTGTATTCAATAATTGGTCTGATGAGGGAAAAGTAGAGGGGCACCACTACATCCTTAGATCTTGATGCGAACCCTTTCGTGATCAGATGGGTCACATAGAAGGATTTTCTAACCACCTTGGCAACATGGTTATCAAAGGAAAGCTGACTATCTACTTGGGTCCCTAGATCCCTTATTACTTCTTCAGATTTTAGGGGGTTACCTTCTATGTGGTAGTTCGCGGGTACTCTTTTTTCCAAAGGGGACTACTACGCATTTTTTTAGCATTTAGCTTGAGACCATGGCTTTGACACCATGCATCAGTCTCATTAAGGCCCTTCTGTAGGATATCCATGTCGGCCGGAGACTCTATTATAGCACCCAGTTTCGTCCACAAACTTGGTCAGCCACAGCCCTTCAGTGCTTGCGTGTACTTCTGAGAAGTATATGCCAAACAGGAGGGGCCCCAGGACAGCATAAAAATGAAAATTGAAAATCTGAAAAAAATTTAGCTGCTGTCACACAATACTATATAAATATTAGTTTATATATTTTTTTTAATTTTGGAGCAACCAGCTTTAATATAAAATTTCAGTTCTCAATACTCTACACATATCTCAGAAACTGGTAGTGTTTTTAAGTCTGTAACAGAAGATGCTGTTAAAAAGGGCCAATTAGTAGGTATAAAAATACTGCATGTCATGATGTGAACTATTAACTATCAGAGGAAGTCATAAATGACTAGGAAACAAGAAAAGAAATACAAATTACTAAGAAAAAAATGGGAAGAAAGCTGTGAGGCTCCCAATTATGAAAGTGTATCCAGAAGAGTCAGAATTTTTCCATTCAAGTGTTTGCTCAGATTTTGATTTTTTTAACTGAAGTAAACTTCGGAGGACTTTTCCACAGGCAGACAGTAAATGCTAAAGTAGTGACGAGGAAGAGAGAAGAATGTGCAGGCCAATTTTATAATTTCTCCATAGAATACTTCCGACATAAATGTTGGTGGTGCACATAGTAACCAAGAAAATTATTATTATTATTATTATTATTTAGTTGGAATATAGATTCTGAACTGCCAAGACAAGGGCTTACCAAGTATAATCTTCTTCTTTCGGCTTTTTCCCGGTTAGGGGTCGCCACAGCGGATCACCTGTCCGCTCATGATTGGCAGTGGAGTTTTACAGTGACGAGTTGCCAGCCCGGCGCCCAACCTTCCACAGAAGGCACACACATGCATGCACTCACACCTAGGGCCAATTTAGAGTGTCCAATCCACCTACAGTATGTCTTTGGGATGTGGGAGGAAACCGGAGCACCCAGAGGAAACCCACGCGACCACAGGGAGGACATGCTACATCTAAAACTAAACCAGCTACAACGGGAGTATTGAATACTGTAAAGGGGAAAGAAAGACTGGACGTCAGAGCTTTGGGAAGGAGCAAATTTCATAGAAATAAGCAGATTTTATGAGGAATTTACATAATGTTAAACCAAACAAAAATTGCTAAGGAGAAATCGTATATACTGCATGACAATAATGGCAGCTCTTATTAAGATTTGTTTTCTATTACTACACGTGAACTGGTTTTGCAAATTAACAACATGACTTCATAAAAATGTTTCAAAAATAAAACAACTGGTGCTGTTTAAAAAGGCTATGATACTGTTAAATTTGAAGTGTGAAATGCAGTTGAACTGTCTGATTCAGGGACCGCTTACACCTTTGTTTTGTCTGGTTATATAACGTCATAAACCTATAGATGCAGCAATTAGAAAGTGATTCACACAAAGCCCCCATTTGGTGTCAACACGCTAAAGAGATTTTTCTTTAACTGATTAGGTCATGACAGCTGCAAGATCCCTAGAGTGCAATACATCCATCATTCTCAACAACCTGACTGCTTTTAGAAGCAAATTACCAAAGGGCCTACGATTAAGAGAAGCAATTTGCACCTTCAGCCATCTTAAATGTATTTCTGTAGTAAATTACAGTTGAAAATCAGGAGAGGTGCTTTCTTATATCTGACTTGTAAGTTCTGCAGTTCATGTGAAGTAAGAGGTCTACATGGCTAATTTCATACGAGTATATACAATGTTATCTGCTGAATGTTTGCATAATAAAAAAATACTATACTAAACTGTAACATTCTGTAAACTGAACACAGCAGGTGGAGAGCTCTCAGGTTCCCTACTTATCAATGATACAAGAATCTAATGCTTTTCCTCCACTGCCCCAAACCGTACCTTGAATCAAATATTCTTTATGCTTGACTAGAAGAACAGCTAACTGTCACACTATCATAAATTCCTCTTCATATTGGCTGCATAGAGAAAGTACATTTGTGTTTAAGTACTAAGCATAATTGTAGAAGTATGAAGAGAATAACTGCTGTAGGTCATTAATAAAATGAATGATGCAAGCCACAGATGGATGCTAGTCTTCTGGCCAAATACGAATTATGTTCAGATGTTCCTATGAGGTGCGAGGTTACCTCATGTGACATGGCCATCTGAAAGGATGCCATCTTCTGTTCTTTTTTGATACTGATATCATGAGGTACTGAAGTTGCTAACAAATGGGTGTTGTTGTAGAATAGTACCCCCCCTCCAGATGCGCAGTAGCAAGCTCTGCCTAAACCCCACCCACCACCTAGTGATGTGTTCGAGTAATGAATGAATATGCATACGGATGTCTTCACCGGCCTCATGAATATTCATCTGGAATTCGGCATGTCAGCTCAAGGGGATACTACAATTAAAGAATGCTAAAGAAACAGCACTATAACTGGCAGTACTACAATGCAATATTGCCTTTTTTCTTCTAATATGGATCTTCCCACTAGATGCCTGTCTCTCAAACAGCATAATTTGGTGCTTAATACAACTGATTAATGTTTTAAGAATTAGTCTGGGTCATATCAGTGGCACTGAAACCAATTATGTATTATTTATATATAAATATACATCAACGTAGTAAACAACTGGAATGCGAGACGGTCACTGTCCAAGTAAAGCTCACTGCTCCTCTACTGCACCAACATAGTTGCAGATGTACTTTACTGTCCACAGGGTGTAGGGAGATTGGGTTAGGGCTAGGATTAGGGTTAGGGATAATTGTAAACTGACTTACTACAGAAACAAAGATACAATTCTTGTCAGTGAAGACGCATGAAAAGTCCTTATCAAAAGTTTTTCTCCTCTGGCAGAATTGCAGCATTTCATTCACTTAGCTCTGGAGACTCTCAGTCTCAGCAACATTCACAAATCACACGTTCTAGGGTGATTTCAATATCTGTCAATCAACTACCAATGTGCATGATGTCACTGTGAAATTTGTATGACAGTCAATCATGCATTATTTGTATACAACATCACAGCCATTTTTCATGTCAATCACACAAGCTACCCCCATTTCTCCACAGTCCGACCAGGGGTACTGTTCAACATCGCCAACAAATGTTATTGCTTCGAGCCTAAAATTTAAAAGGTTTAAAGAATACCACCCAACACCAAATAAACAAATGGTATTTATGTGTGTGTGTGTGTGTGTGTGTGTGTGTGTGTGTGTGTGTGTGTGTGTGTGTGTGTATGTGTGTGTGTGTCTCCGCAAGAATAAATAAAGGGGAACAGTACACTATCAAACTAAATAAACTGACACCATCAGAGGCTATAAACACACACACACATCCAATCTAAACAATATAAGCAGCAGACCTAATTTCCTGCTAGTACCACAGAAGGCAAGTGGTAGCGTTGTCGCCTGACAGTAAGACGCTGACCGGTTTGACTCTCAGCTAGAGCGTCTTCTGCGTGGCGACATGCGTGAATGGGTGTACCTTCGTTGAAGGTTGTGTGTTAGGGCTGGCAACTCAGCACATAAAAATCAACTGACAATCATTAGCGGACCGGAGTTCCGCTGTGGCGACCCCTAACCAAGAAAAGTCGAAAGACACAACAACAACAACAACAACAACCACAGAAGGCAAGACATGAGATCCTTCACAGCAAAGTTGTTTCATCAATCAAAAATCTATGATTAATGCATGTGTTCTAACTAAACTATATTCTACTATTCAATGTTAGTGCCGGTATCCTAACACAACTATACTATGTTCATGAAAAGGATCAACCCTGTAAACTCATAAAATGAATATGAATGCAACAAGTATTAAGGAACTCTACCAATGATGTGCTGTGACAGCTGTAACACACCTTGTAATATGTACTGGTAAAGACTGTCCTAATGGGCATCAAAGCATGCAACACCTGTAGGTGGTGTAAATGGATGCTCAACTGGCAGTTTCACAAATGCTCTAGCCAGACACAATCCTGAAGAAGGCAGCAGTGGAAGTAGCTGACCTTGTCCTGAATTACACCACACCACATAAAGCTCTTGCTGTTTCTGTCACAAAAGAAGACAATACCATTTGCCAGGCATGAAGGAAAGAGACAAAGGATTAGTCTGTCTAGAGGACTATCTCATTTGCCTCTGCAGTCGAACAGCGTACAAAACCCTCTTCCTTGCATAGTTTTTTTTTTTTTTTTGCGCAACACTGCAGGACCAAGCCTCTTGGCTCCTCTACCTGCACCCAAACTGGTCTATTTGTTCTGCAGAAACCAGAACTCCTGGGCAGGTAAGAGCTCTACAGCCCATTCATTCCAGCTTGTAAATCCCAAAGAGAGCTGCCGCTCACATTTAAGAGTCAGGTGGTAGGTAGAAAGGCCGCTCTTCTGGTCCTGCAAGGTGGCCTACCTTCTCCCCTTTGGGGAGAACCCCCTTCCCCTGCATATTTATGTGATATGTCTGTACTGTGTTTCTCTTTCCAGTTTGCTTTAGTTTGTAATTCACTTTGTTTCTCTATCACTTCAAAGTGTCCCTACCATCTTGCTCATAACTTATTTTCAGCACAGAGTATTAACACTCTGTCCTCTGTTTTAAACTCTCCACGTCTGGTATTCTGATTATACATAGAAGCACTTCTTGTGCTGTCTGTACATGTTACTTAACTACTGGCATAACAATTTTTATCCTATCTTACAAATTTGGAAAGTAGGCTATCACACTTTTTATTCCCTAGTTCAATTATTGCAAGCTATGCCCTGCAAGTCTTGACAGTGTCATCCATATAGTAACTTAAATGGGGTAGAATCCTGTTGAACCTTGCAGCATCATTCCTTCAGCAAAAAGGAGATAGGAAAATAACCAATTCCAGTTTTTTTATGACCTGGTTTTATAGTCTTCCTGAGCACAGACTTGAGAGTTTTATTAAACCACTGCACTAATCCGTCAGTTTGAAGGAGACATGCTGAGGCTCTTGACTGTTTTAATTTAAAATACTGGCAAAATTGCTGCATTACCTTGGACATAAAATGGAATCCCCTGGTCTGTGGGTATTTCTTTCAGAATCCCTATGCAGTAGAAAAGCAACACTAGTTTTCTGGCTATTGACTTAGCACTGGCTTTTGACAGAGGTACTGTTTCAGGGTTTCAGGCACAGTGAATAATCAGTAAAATGTACTAGTAGCCATAATGAGACTTTACTGATGGTAATGCAAGATCATGCCTATAGACTCAAATGGGTCCTGAATAACAGGCAGAAGTACCAACAGACTTCTAAACCCAGGATATGTTGTCATCTTTTGACACTCTGGGTAAGCTGCACAGAACATTTTTCACCATGATAACAAACTCTAATTAAGCCACGGTAGTGGTGCTGATGTAGCGTTGTCGCCTCACAGCAAGACGTTGTCACGTTCGATTCTCAGCTACAGTGTCTTCTGTGTGAAGGCATGCGTGAATGGGCATTCCTTCGTTGAAGGTTGTGCATCAGGGCTTGTATCTCGGCATGTAAAAATCCACTACCAAACATTAGCAGACCGGAGTTCCGCTGTGGCGACCCCTAACCAGGATAAGCCGAAAGACACAACAACAACATAACAAACTCTAATTAAAAATGTATTTATGGTTTTGTGCTTCCTTAAATGCCATCCCAAAATATGGATAAAGGCAAATTTCATTAGAAAGCCTCTAAAAGGTTAGGGAACTAACAGTTGGTAAAATATTTCTTCTTTGTTTTTGTTTACGCTCTCTTCTTTCTATATTTTCTCTGGCCCTGCTTAACACATCATCCTTCAACTGTAATTTCTTAAAATGTTCATTGGTTATTTGTAAATCTGGCAAGTCAAGAACACTTCCTTCAGTACACTAATGTGAAACTGAGGATATAACCACTTCATCTAAAATAAATCTAAGTTGTTTCTTCTCCTGCTCCTTCGTCTACAAAAGTCAACGGATGCTTTTCTTCTGCTTTTGGTTTTAACAAGTTCTTCACTCTTACATAAGTAATTTCTAGTTATTTTATTTAACTGCTGGTGACAGTCCTGTTTCTGACCAGCCCTCTGTTTTGACACTACAAAAAGAAATCTGACAGTTTGTTCAGATTTTCTTTCTTTTACTTAGTTTACCACTATGGAGTCTCTCCTGCTCTGTCTCTAGACATACATACTTTATTACTTTTATTACTTTAATCCCTGGAATCTTCTGACTGGGTTCTACATAATGCACTATGGTGCATTTCCTTTTAATGTCTGCACTGACTTGTTTGATTAACGTAACAAGTGGATTTTTTTGGGTAAGATTCAGTAGCAGGTTTCTGATAACACAGAAGTCCATCCTTCTCTACCTTCCAGCCAAAGTCTTCATTTTTTTAAGTTTCTACATCTATTTCATTTTATCACTAATTTTTAAGCGTGTCAGGCTGCTGCTACCCCATTACCCCCATTTTATCTAGGGATATGTTCAATATTATGTATTTGAAACACTTGTCCCCTTCCACACACATTTACCATGAATATATTGTGGCCACAGAGTATTTAACTGTACTCCTGCCCCCATAACTTCCACAGTGCTTTGAAGTACATTAACCAGATATGAAATATGGTAAAATAGGTACCAGAACTATAGGACATAGTGCTTTACCCTACCAAAGACTTGAGTTTCTCCATGTGTTACGGATACTCTTTCCTATTTTAATGAACACATATTACTTTCGCTACTAATTTTTTAGGTTTCCAGACATATGGATTCCTAGGTGTGACCACCAAGATTCCAGCAACTAGTAGCCCTTTCAATTCCCTCTCATCCATTAATACTGTATACTTGGCTAACTTGGTGGTGGCATATAGACAATACGCTGATTCTACTGTACTAGCAATTACTTTATCACACTCTGTTGGTAGAATTTCATCATCAGCATGCTGGTTAGAAATTCAGTTTTAATAAGCACAGCAGACACAGGATTCCTATTACTAGTTAAATATTTGTGGTCCCTCTTTCTGGATCTAAAACATAACTATTTCAGCTGCTGACAGTTTCTGTGAGTTTATAGATATCTGCAAAGTTTTAGTTAGAGACTTGGGCTGCTCTGTTTTAAAAAGTGCTTCATTAGCTACTACTCTTTCAGTTAATGCAAACACTTCTTCAACAGCTGTATGGTCACTATGAAAGACACATTTACATAAATTACTTAGTTGTGCCTTTTAATTTCTTCAACTGTAAAATGTCTACAGTTTCATTTTTAAGGTTCATTTCTGGTTCTAACCATAAGTTTACAATGTGCTTTAGTTCAGACATCTGTACTCTTATGGTTTTACCTGAAATAAATGCCCACTGATGAAATTTCATTGCCTGTGTTTCATAACACAAACCACCTCTGTCTAGCAGTTCTTTTTTTACATTTTTGTCAGTGCATTCCTTCCAAATTGTGAAGATAGTATTTTAAAATAGTCCATTTCTCTTGGATGTTATATCTCTCAACAGTAACAAGACATGCTTTGAAGTTATCATCTTTTCTCAGTTTCTTTAACAGTGGAGGGAGTCAGTACAGCGGCTATAATATTCATGTGTCCCTGAAAAGCCACACTCCTCTTCTGAAGAGCTATTATGTGGCGACCCATACTGGTGTTGGCCTACACCAGAGGTTCTATGAGTTCCTCCATATTTTACAGAATAAAGTAGTTCACTCAAAGGAATGAAAAACACCCCTCACTCTCTCTCACTCTTTCTTCAGGTGTGGAAATTAACTAAACATGTTTCTGCACTTGCAGGATGTGATGCAGAAATAAAAAAAAGTGCAACTTGTTATATAGTGACCAAACTATGCTCACAGAAATAACCAGTGCGGCAGACAATACTCTGACAAGAATTTCTTCAAGTTCAATGCAATTTATTTACAGTAAAAAAGTCAAAGAATTCATTTTCCGTTTAAGAGAAAACACGCTTTTGCTTTGCATAACTAATGGCTGCAAACAGTTCTGTTCTGCACTTGTTTTTCCGTTTTTAAAGTTTCTCAATGAAACAATATATTCATTACAGTTCAAAGGCTTGGTATTGCAGCAGTCTTGCAATTCCCAAATACATCCAGAGTAAGTCTCCTAGCACTCCTCTAGTAAATCCACAGTTAGGCTCTGGTACTCCTCTTTTTTTTTTAAAGAAACATATTTATCACATTATCACTTATGACACAGGCAATCATACATTTGTACAAATGAACACAAACCATACTGAAACAATCCCAATTGCAAATATTTTACATCACAAACCATACTGACATAATCTTATTTGCAAACATTATACATCATTTATAACCTACCCAATAATAGTCAGTCAAACATTACATAGCTCATTCAAGTACTACCTTCTTTTAAACCCCATTCCTCCCTTGTATGTATTGTTCCCACACTTCCTATTTTTCCTGTATAATTTGCTCCTACCCTTTTCTAAAGATCCCAATTTGAGTTGTTTTATCTCTGCTACTATATTTTCATTTTCTAGTAATTGCATTTTTGGCAGCCACCACAATAAACTCAGCAAGGCCTTACTATGTCTAGGCAATTCCGATTCTGTATAATAGCTCAGAAACATAATTTCCCTAGTTGCACCAATTTGCTCACCCACCATCTCGGACAAAGTAGTCTGCAGGGAATCTTTAAAGTCTGCCAACTCATTAGACTCCCAGAAAATATGTTACCAATTTCTTCTTTCTTCCCCATCACACTTCCAATATTTGCTGTCTACCTGAGGAAAAAATCTCTGGAGTCTACTTGAGGCATAAAAATATCTGTGTAAACATTTCCAAGCAAAAATCCTAAATCTTCTAGATTTTGTTACATATTTGGGATATATATATATATATATATATATATATATATATATATATATATATATATATATATATATATATATATATATATATATATATATCCCCATTGTTTCTTTGTGAAATGCTTATCCAATGTCTCTCTCCAATCCTTTGTAACCTCCTCTGACTGATTCTTATAGTTACCATGCAATATTTTCTATGCTTTACTAATTATTCCTTTTTTAATGTCAGCTTCTTTTCTAGATTCTACTGAAAACTCTGCCAGTGTTGGTCTTTCATTTAGGACACCCCTATTTCATAGTCTTCGCCTATACTCTGATATTAATCCTTGACAGGGAAGGCTATCTCCAACCTGCAGTCCACAAATTCTTGGGGTCTTCCCATTCTACTACATTTCCTTCACTAATTATTTGCTCCCAATACCTTGGTTCATTTGCCAGTTCTCCCCCATAAATTCCAGCCTCCTGTTGCCTATTCTCTATATCCCTAATGGCAGTATCACCTTTCTCCATTCCCATGTTGCCTTAGTTCTTAGAATACTTTCTACTACTTTATGAATATAATATTATGCATGAATATTACTATTCTCCTTAAAGGTCTGGATCCAAAATCCCAGTCCCTCCTTGTTCTTGAGCTAACTTCCTCTGTTTCATCATCATCCCTTTCCACTTTGAATTATAGTTTTCTGCTTGTGCTATGTATAGGAGCCTTAACTCTGTTGCTCTGAAATACCCCTGCAAATTGGGTAATCTCAATCTGCCTTGTTCTGGTGGAAGAATCAGCTTATCCCACTTGACTCTTGCCATCTTCACCTCCCAGATAAAATCTTTCAGATCTTACTAATTGCAATCCACAACTTCTCCTCTGGTTCATAAAAATATGCTTGATTCATGTATAAGACTAAAAGGACTAAAAACATTTTAAATGCTTGCATCTTACTGTCCATATCCATATACAGACGGCACAGTGGTGCAGCAATAGCACTGTCGACTCACAGCAAGAGGTTCTCCAGTTCATTCTCGGCTGGGGTGCCTTCTGTGCGGAGTCTGCTTTGTCCTACCAGCGTTTGTGTGGGTTTCCTACAGTTGATCTGGTTT
The DNA here is from genome assembly GCF_019279795.1 of Protopterus annectens. Lineage (NCBI taxonomy): Eukaryota > Metazoa > Chordata > Ceratodontiformes > Protopteridae > Protopterus > Protopterus annectens. Next base: position 1,590,466,442 of record NC_056737.1, read on the forward strand.
CCTCCCATATTAAAAAGACATGCGTCTGGAGCGTTTCTCCCCGGGCCTCCGCTGAAAATTGGCTTCCTTCCAAGTCAGACTTTCTCAGTAAACAAATAATAAATAAATAAATAAAATAACAGAGTTTACATTTTCTCAGTTTTTGTATTATCTGTTGTTTCGTCACTTCCCACATATCCTTATCTGCCACACTGAAATCATTTTTAATGCATACTCGTTAATGCTTCATTTTTTATCATGTTCCCATATTGCTAAGTCAATTCATACATAACTTATGTCTATTAACTTTGTTTTAGCTTCATTAATTTTGTCCCCAAAAAGATATGAAACTGTCTCAAACTGTTCCACAACACTGTCCCTTTCTTGTCTTGTCAGGTATAAACACAAAATTCAACTTGAGCAAAGCGGAGTAGAAGGCTTGTAGAACGTACCACTCTTTATTGCACAAATCCAAGACTCAACAGCTCATTAACGCTTTACAAAACCAACAACTGTTTTCGTTTCGAATGACTTCTTCAGATGAACAGAATGCATATCATACAACACTCCCAGCTTTATATATCATTCAGAAGAAGAAGCAAATTATTCTATAAAAATATGAAGGAGAAAGTAACTAAATAATAAATTAATTCATGTAAACAATCTTTTTCTTTTTACACACATTCATACACCTATCCTAAAAAAAACCCAACCCCATAATTTCATTTAACACTCCTAAAAAAATATTTACATCTTTAATATATTATAATAAATAATCATCAAAAATACATAAAAAAAACAAAAAAAAAAAAATAATAATAATAATAATTTAAAATTGTACATTGTAACATAAGCATCTTCAGTTGGGTATTGTACTAGATTTTGTTGGGGAAGCTGTAAAGATAAGAAAAATTTTAGAGGAAGAATGGAGTAGATTTAAAACAAATTCACATCTTATAAGCACCTAAAGTTTTGTCTGCTCTCATCTTTAACACTGAAGGGGAAGAATTTAAAACCATATCATTTAGAGGGGTTTTAAAATGGAATTAATTTAGTTAGAAATGGAAAAGTAGGCACTTTTAAGTACAAAGTTACTTTCTCCTTCATATTTTTCTAGTTTTGCTTCTTCTTCTGAATGATATATAAAGCTGGGAGTGTTGTATGATATGCATTCTGTTCATCTGAAGAAGTCATTCGAAACGAAAACGCTTGTTGGTTTTGTAAAGCGTTAATGTGCTGTTGAGTCTTGGATTTGTGCAATAAAGAGTGGTACGTTCTACAAGCCTTCTACTCCGCTTTGCTCAAGTTGAATTTTGTGTTTGGTCGGACTTGTTGAGCAACTGTTTCCATCGCTTTTTTCGGGTTTTTGTCAGGTATAAAATAATATCACCTGCAAATAGAGCCAGCTTTTCTCAACTACCATGCCAATTATCTCCTTGAATTTCCCTTACTTTCTTTGCCAATGGTTCTAAACATAATGCAAATAACAAAGGGGAAAGAGGACACATTTGTCTGGTTCCTCTTTTCAAGCAGAAATAAGTAGGGAGGACCCCAGTTATTTTAATTTTCACCTCCAGTCCCTCATATACCCTCCTAATCAACCTTATAATTTTACCAGGGAATGCAAATGCTTCCACTGCTCTGTTCAAAGTCCCAGCTTTCTCTGTCAAATGCTTTCTCTGCATCAAGACCCACCAACACCAGTGGTATTTTCTTACATTCTGCTTCCATCTGGATCATTAATGTTATGTTAATGTTGTCAGATGTCTGCTTCCCCTCCACAAAACCACAATGATCCATATCTATCAATTCTGGCATCACTTCTGCCATTCTTTAGCCATTACAGACAAACACTTTATAATCATCGTTTAGCATTGAAATATGCCTATATAAAGCTTAATCTGATGGATCTTAACCCTATTTAGGTATTACAGCTACCACCACTTTCTTCCAGGATATTGGTACATTTCCTCTTTTTAAAATACTGTTAAACAAAACCTTCCAGATCATCTTTTTTCCTCCTAGCTTCCAAACTTCCACAGGTGTACCATCTATTCCTGTGGATTTTCCTGTAGATCAATTACACATCACCTCCTATTCCAACTGTTAGTAACTGAGCCTCACCTACTTCTAATCTTGTCATAATTAATTCTTCCATAAACATTTCCATTTGTAACTTTTCTTGATTTTCATATTTCTTGGCTTTATACAGACTTTCCAAAATATTTCTAATACCTCTACATGATCTCGTTACCTTCCTTGTTATAGGCTCCATAAGCTTGGTGACAGCCCTTTCTACTTTCTGTAACCTGAGTCGTTGTGCTAAAAGTTTTTGTGCTCTAGAATTATTATTAAAAACAGTTGCCTAACAGCAAATCTTTTTAAACTCGTGCATATTATTGAAATAGCCCTTATTTTCTATTTAGCATTCTGCAGTTGCTCCTCTTTTTATTCTGTGAGATTCCCCCTATTCTACAATACTTTAACATTTGTCAGTCCTTCTATGTAATTCTTATTTACCCACATCTCCCTTTCTTTTATTTCCACCCTATTTTTAAACTCCACTTAACTTTATCCCACTCCTTAGATCCTCCTTTGTTATACTTTCCATTCTGGGGCCCCAAGACACATCTCCACTGCTGCAAACCAAATTCCAGTCCCTACCTATAAGTAATATTCCTTGCTGAAAGCTGATTATTTCTCCCAAAATGTTCTTGAGCTCCATTGTAGCACATTTTAGGTGGATATAAATAAATACATGCCAATGTAATCTTTATCCTTTGCCATTATCCCCTTAATACTACAAATCTACCATTATCATCTTTTTCATCCTCTTCTATCAGTATTGAAGCACCTCTTGCAATTAATATAAGTACTCCAGCATAGCTATTTGTACTCTACATTTTAATATAGTTCACTACGCTTTCTTTTTTGTATTTATCTATGAGACTACTGAGACATTACATAAAGCATCACTGCATTAAAAAGTTATTAGTCCCAACTTTTATGTATAACAGCTTTTTCTGTTAAATGCCTAGTTCAAGATTTTGTGTTACATGCATATACTGCTTGGCAGGTTGAACTTTTGTACACTTGTTTCTTGTCATATCCATTCAAACCTATGTCACATCTTACAAATTTTTTGTTTAATTGAAAGCTCTCAAACAAAAAAAAAACAAACAAACCTATCCCAATACCACCTAAAACCTATTAACTTAATATTACCACACAAAACTACAAAAATCTTCATATATTGAAGTTTCATCCTCCTAACATGAACACATGTCCCAAACTGAGAGCCACACTCACAGAATTAAGTTAACCTAAAAGAATGGGTTTCCATGCTAAGACGCATGGTGCAGCCTGTGCTTCTAAGTGCTGTCTAGTTTTGTCTTATCTTCATAGCTCTCACAGCTGGGAAAACACCTGATTGCTTTCAGAGAACATTATCTCCTAACCAATTTATTTTTTTACCCTAGCCAATTTCTCTTTTTCAGATTGTAGCAAATTTCTCTATCAGATTGTCTCCATGGAGACATGAGGACCAGATACAGAATTGCTACTAAGCATAGATTTATTTGCTAGAAAAAAGCCTTATAATATTCAATATTCTTTTTCATGTACTTGCTTTCTCTTAAAACTTGTTGCTAGATGAAGCTAAGGGCCTTAATCCAGTCATTCCTCCATGCAAGAATGAGAAAAAGCACATTCATTTTTCTTTTGTCCTGCTCTTTTAGCCCAACTTTTCTTTCTTTTTTGTTTTTTACATTGCAGCGCCTATATTTCTTAAAACTGAACAAGGAGAACTGGCGAAGAAGGGAGAAAGAAAAAAAAACAAATAAAAAAAAAAAAAACACAACAGCACCTGTTTACATAACACACTATAAAATAGTACTATTAAGAAAAAAAACAGTTTTACCTACAGTTAACTTTCTCCCTACTCTTCTCCTCCCCTAAGTATTTTTCCAAACATTAATAACATGAAGTAGGGCATATGCTTTAGAGTCCCCCACAAGACCAACAAAGTACAAAAAGGTGCACTATTTCCAGATTTTATTGTTCTGTCATATTTCATAAATATAATTATTTTAATCCCACATTTGTCAATTTCCAAGTTACTGGTTTTATTCCTATTCATCTCCATCCCCCAAATCCCGTTTCTGCTTCATTTCCAACATACTCTCAATTCTTCTAGTCAACTATTGTGAGCCCTTCCTTCTCTCCAGCATTTTCCATTGAAACATTGGAAAAGGTTTCACTGGCACAGTCTCTCTGTGGTCTTTATTATCAGAAGAACAAGAAGCAGAATCTCCTTCTGTTTACAGTTCACTTTGTGTTGGACAAACGTTTGTATTTCCACCTTAGCATGTACTTCATCAAAAATTATTTTGTCCCTCCAGGGAAGAATAATTTTCAGATAGCTGGGTACAGCAGTTTGACAAAAACTGAAAAAATGGAAGCTCTTATTTATGGATATGGAAATTAAAAGACATGCAGTGAAAATGTTTTAGTCCATTTAGTTTTATATACAGGGCAGGCATGTTTTTATCAACCAGAGGATAAGTTGTAGATAAAGAGTTGGTGGAATTTTTCTGGGACAGGAAGACAGCAAGAGTTAAGTGGGATAGGTTGATCCTTTGAACAGAACAAGATGGTTTAGGATTACCTAATTTGAAAGGATATTTTAGAGCTACACAGCTAAGGCTCATAAACACAACACAAACAGAAGTTTATCATTCAAAATGGAATGGGACGATGAAGAAGAGGGGAGTTCAGGAAGTAAATACAGACTAGGATTATTATTGCCAGTGCCTCCTGACTCATCCTACATCCTAAAGACAAGTGGGTAAGTGAACTGGCATTGTTACAGACTGCCTTCAGCTGTGTGTGTGTGTGTGTGTGTGTGTGTGTGTGTGTATGTAGTAGCCTCTCAAGGACTGCTCCCTGCTGCATGTACTAAAAAAACAACTGAAGGGATTAACAGGCAGAATTACCAGACTGAATAAGACATTAATATGATTCGAGTTTCAAGGAAGGCATGCACATCAGTCATACAATACCAAATACTCTTTCTTTAAGTAAGGTTTTCACCTTGAACTGAAAACATGTAACCACCCTTCTAACCTAAAAAACATATAATCTGCAACAAGAACTTTAGACAGACAGACACGGTTTTATTTGAAACAAATTAAAAATCATTCTCTCAAACATTTCACAAAAGCTACAAACTCAGGATCATTATCATCTGCGTTTAGTAAAGTAAAAGATACGTATTCAGCTTCTGAACCACACTACCCTTTTACTTTTATCTGATATCCTTTTAACCAAGGTTCGATAATCAGAAATCAAGTTAAAGGGGATTTAGTAGTGGCTACTAGCTAGGTTCAGAAATAAAGCGACATTGCCTGCATAAAGCAGTGGTTCTGCAGTCATTCATGTACGTATCAACTTTTATGATTACTCTGCAGCACATGATCCTTCCACAACTGTCCCAGGCCCAGTACCATACTGGATCTTGGGCAGGACTGTACAGAAAGTACAGTTGTGTAAAATCTTACCACAACAGTAGATGCCCTTCTCTTCACTGTTGCAGTATTCTTCGCAATTGGGATCTCCTGCCAAGGATAACCCAATGTCTGGCCAGAATACAAAAGTCTTTAGACCATGCACAGCATACATCACACGTATGCTCCCCATACAAGACATAGCATAAGGGTGACACACAGACAAAAAAGCCCACCAAAAGGAGAAAATACAGATGCAAAAAGGATACCCTTGGCCAGGAGGGGAATCAAAGTAAAATCCAAACAAAAAAGGTAGTTGGAAGGAGGGACTGAGTACTCCAACAATGAAGAGAAGGACATCTACTGTTATGGTAAAATACTCCACAAATGTACTATGTCCTTCTATATCACTGTTGTGATATTCTTCACAGTAGGGAGAGTACAAAAGCTCAAGAAAAGGATTGGGAGGTGGAAGGCTGGAAGAGCCCTCAGCAAACCCATGGAGAATGGCTCGAACAAACCTGCTCTAGCCCTAGAAAACATATCCAATTTATAATGTTTAGCTAAGGTATGTACTGAAGACCAAGTAGCAGCTTCAGGGATAGAATTGATATCCAATCCCTTGAAGAAAGCGCAAAAGGCAACAGCCCTAGTGTAGTGAACTCTAATGGAAAGAATAACAAAAAGAAATGGCCTTAGAAATCCAGGAAGAGATGATTTGTTTAGGAACAGCCAAACCCATGTCCTGAGATGAAAAGAAACAAAAAGCTGGTCAGATTTATGAAAGGCACTTGTTTTATCCAAATAATACCTGAGCTGTCTGTATAACTACAAAGTATGCAACGCCCTATCACTAGCAGACTGAGGAGAAGGAAAAAAGGAAGGGAGTTCAACTGCCTTATTCAAGGAAAACTCACTGACCACCTCCGGCGGAAAAGCATTAGAATGAAGGGAAACCCTTGTCTCTGTGAAAATCAAAAAAGGAAGGCTGGACATAAGGGCCAGAAGCTCAGAATCCCTCCGAACATAAGTAAGTGCAAGTAATAACACAGTCTAACAAATACAATGTTGCAGAGAAGCTGAACCTGAAAGCTCAAAAGGAGCCTAGGTCAACTGTTCTAAAATAAAATTAAGATCCCAAAGAGGAGGAACAGGCTAGAACCCAAGGAAAAGTGCAGGACACCTTTAAGAAACTGTTTAACCTCAAAATGAGAAGCCAAAGGAGGATTCAGGGGCAGACAAGAAAAAATAGTTGACAAATGGGCCTTTACAGAAGAACAGGCCTTGTCAGACTGGAGCAACTCATGCAAAAAGGATGAACCAGAGGTACCCCCCCACACACACACACACACCAAAAAAGGATCCTGGTTATGAGCATGGCACCAGACATAAAATCCTCTTCCATTTGGACATACAAGACTTTCTGGTTGCAGGTTTTCTTGCCTTCTGTAAAACTTTAAGCACATTCTCAGAAAAGAGGTGCCTAAAAGGAATCAACACTCTATTACCCACAGTATCGGTTGAAGCCTGGACAAGTGAGGATGTATGAGTGAGCCCTTGTCTTGTGTGAGGCGGTCCAACCGGTGCGGTAACTTGTGATGATTGTCCTTGGCCACTTGCATTAACAGGGGCAACCACTGCCGTCTTGGCCAAAAGGGAGTCACTAACAAGATTTTGGGGGCAGGACTCCTGGAAGTGCAGGAAGGGGAGGGAAGACACAGAAAACATCCCCTTCCAAGAAAAAGAAAGGGCATCCAACTTCCATGCCAGATGGGATGGCACTCTGGAACAGAAAAGAGGGAGTAGCCTGCTCGGATGGGAGGTAAAAATATCTACCTGTGTAATACCCTACCGATGGACTATGTCCAGAAACACTTCTCTGTGAAGCATCCAGTCAAAAGCCTGTGTTCTGGACCTGCCTGAGCTGTCTTTTAGAAAATTTTGCTCCAAGGGAATACACACTGCCTGAAGAGTTAACGGATAAGTGAAAGCCAGTTCCCCAGGCCTGAATAGCCACCCTCCAGAGGAGGTAAGACTCTGTGCCCCCCTGCTTGTTGCCATACCACATCACTGTGGTGTTGTACCTGTAAACCTACAGAAGGCCTGGAGAGAACATGGTGTGAAAAACCTGAAGAGCCAGAATCAGAGCACTCATCTCTTTAATGTTGATATGGTCTGACCTATGATGGGGGGCCAAAGATCTTAGACTTTCAGATGACCACTGGAAGCCCCACCACCACTTGTCAGAAGTGTCTGTGAATAGTTCTTAAGAAGAAACCAGAGGCTGAAAGGGTAGGCCTAGGTTCAGAGAAACTTGCCGAATCCACCACTCAAATTAACTCTTTAGATAAGGAAGGAAAAGCACATTGAAATCTAGAGGGTGGCAATGCTGAAGCCAAACTGACTTGAGATACTATTGAGGCTTTTGCATGTACAGTCTGGCACGAGGGAGCATTTGAATAGAAGAGGCCATGATGGCTCGAAGAAACTCAGGCTGCAACAGCAGGCAGAGGAAGAAGAGAATGAAAAAAGCTGTGAAGGACAGAGCTTTTGGAGGTGAAAGAGAAGCCAACATTGGTATTGTCTAAATTCTGCAACCTAGATACACATGAACCTTAGAGGGGGAGTCAGGACAGACCTTTGAAAGCTGATAGTAAACCCCAGACTTTGGAGGAGAGATATGGTGAACTTCAGATCCTGTAACAGGTGACTGGGAGAAGGTGCATGAAGCAATAAGTCACTTAGATAATGAAAAATCTGAATGCCTTGGAGCTTGAAAAATGCAATCACAGGAGCTAGGTATTTTGTGAATACCCTTGAGCAGCAGAGAGGCCAAATAGCAAATCTGAGAACTGAAAATGAGAGGACGAAACAGAGAAATGTAAAAACTTCTTGAAAAGAAGGTGAATATGAATATAAAGGTAAACATCCTTCAAATCCAGGGACACTAGAAAAGCCTGGGGTAGAATGAGAGGAAACATGGTTTGAAGAGTAAACATCCAGTAGGTAGGAACCTTGAGAAAGATATTGAGCAAGGAGAGACTTAAAATAGGTCTCCAAGTGCCCTCCTTTCGAGGGACCAGGAATATCCTAGAGTAAAAACCCTTTCCTACCTGAGAAGGAGGGACAGGATGAACAGCTCCCTGGTTCAACAAAGATCCAAGAACCTACGAAAAATAAGGAAGTTGTTCACAGGAGGTTGGGGAATCCATGAAAAAGGCAGGAGAGACTTCCACACTGCAAAGTAGCCTTGACAGATAGAACCCAAGAATCTGAGGTGATACGCCAGTTTGGAAGACAGAGGGACAGCCTAAGGGACAGGGGGACCTGGCTGAGGGGTAGGGGGCAAGAAGTCAAGGAGAAGCAGACTTGCCTGATAAAGGAGGCTTCTGAGCCACAGAAGCCTCAGAAGACTTAGCAGGAGGAACTCGCCTACCACCCTTCCTGTATTTGGTGGCCTGACAAGGCTGCGTGCAAAAAAACAAAAATTTAGCAATAGTGGATACAAAGATATGTTTAAGATCCTGCAAGGCTTTACTTTTTTTTCTGAAGAGACAAACATCTCAGCAGCAGTGGTCGCAAAGAGATTTCTATTATCCAAACGAGCATCCAGGAACTTGGACTTAATGTCTTCAGGTAAGGACTGCAGGCGAAGCCAAGAATAATGCCTCATGACAGATTCAAAGGCAGCAGCTCTGGAAGATGCATCAGTAGCACCACAACTACACTTGATAGACTGACAAGCCACCTGAGAGGTGAAACTTAGCAGATAGAGCAGAAAGTTTTGCTTCAGAATCAGGGAGATCAGAAATGACCTGACAAGCCTGGGCAATCAAGGCCAGAGCATATCTAGTCATGCGGTTCTGACAACTGATGGCCCTAAAGGCCAAAGTAGAAGCAGAGTAAACCTTCTTACCAATTCTCTCCATTGCCCTACTATCTTTATCTGAAGGCAAAAGCTTAGAAGTGGGCAAAGTTTAGAAGACTTGTCAGAGGAAACTGACATCATAGCAGGGTCAGCAGAAGGACATTTAAATAAAAATTAACAATCCTCAGGAACCTTAAAGAACCTGTCAGGTTTCTGAAGAAAAGGAGGCTGAGAATCTGAAGACACAGAGGCAGCAATAAAAGCATTTAACAGGGCAGCCAATACAGGAGGTACTACAAAAGGTTTAGAATTGTCCACCTGAAGCAGCTCATAATACCTTTTCTGGATATCAGACACTTGCGAAGAATCCCACTTATAGTATTCCATCATTCTAACTAGTGTCTCCAAAAGATAATTCCTGAAAAGCAGACTCTGGGCTTACAGATTCTTCATCAGGACCATAAGCCAAAGGCGAAGGCATCTTAGAAGAGTAGGAAAGGGACTCATCAAACTATGAAATTTCATCTGAGGAATCGAGTTCACTAGCTCGCTTGGAAGGAGTACAAGTCTAAGGGGGGATAAGCACATAAACGCCTTCATGAGGCTTCAGGGCCATTAAGGCATTGAACAGGCCCAGAGTAAACTCCTGCCACTTCCCTTTGAGGATCCCTACGGCATACAGAAGTATACTTAGTCTTCTGCTTTTTCTTAGCAGCGATGTTAGCTCGGGCAAACACCGGAGGTTCCGACACTTGACAAGATTCAATAAGAATACCCAGAACCTCTTCCCTGAACAGAATCTGCGGAATCTCTCTAGAGCCCTTCAAGATGAGCAACCACAGTTTCCCCTCAACATCTGCAGCAAATGCCTGAAAAGTCTCAGATGATGTGTGAAAAGAAGGATAAATGCTGACCTCTGACAGGGTTATGGCAGAGGAATCGGATGTAGACACCAGATGGGCTGCACAGCTTTCACCTTCTTCAAGAGAAATGTCTAGTGGAGGCTGGACAGCCAAAGAATCTGGCTGAGGTTTCTTGGTCTTCTTCAAGCTTAACAGGACCTTGGGATTAGAAGATTCCTGCATGCTACCTTGGGCTAACCTCTGGTTCTCAGGATAGAAGGCCTGGGCAAATAAGCAACTTCTAAGAGTTTTGGGTACAAACACTTTATAAATGCTGCAAGACGTATGGTCAAGGGAAGCACCCAGACAAAAAAAAAAAAAAAAAAAAAGATACTTTTCGTGACAATCCTTATGGGGAATCTGCCTCCCATACTGACATTTTCCCTACTTGGATGACATGACCTCTAGGTAACTAAAAGATAAGATCAAAGAAAAAAAAAAAGGCCCCACAACGGTACTTATCTGACGGCTGGGTATTCAGCACAGCAAAAGGGCTTTCAGACTGACAAGCAATGATGGTGTTCAGGCTGGAGCAAAGCAGTTCTTGGTAACTGCATCCATATGCCACGTTTATGCCCTACATCTTGTACAGGGAGAAAGATTAGTTGTGCAAGAACTTACCATAATGATAGATGTCATTCTCTTCTCTGTTGCAGTATTCTTTACAAGAGGAGTTGCTTGCCAAGGCGACCTGACGTCAGCCAGTTTACCAAAGTCTTTTACTACTGTTTGGTGCGCAGTACATCTGATATAGGCTGCTATTGGACATATGCCATAAAAGTGTGCACCATCCTCAGAAATGAAGCCCCAGGTGGAGAGACAGTCCAAGGGATAAGAGAATCAGTGCATCCAAGAACAGAAGCAAGTGGGGAATTAAGGAGAGATAGAATACTGCATCAGGGAAGCGGAGGACATCTATCATTATGGTAAGTTCTTACACAACTAATCTATGTCCTTCTATTCATATGTTGTATTATTCCTTACATGAGGGAGAATACCAAAGTTCAGGCAGAAAGGGAGGTGGAGGTAGCAGAAGAATTCTCCAGGAAACCATGAAGAATGGCCCTGTAAAATCCTGCCCTGGATCTGGAAATGGAACACAGTTTGTAATGTTTGGTGAAAGTGTGGACTGAGGTCAAAACTGATGTGTCTACAATGGAGTTAGTGTCCAGCCCTTTGAGGAAGGCCCCTGAGGAAGACATTTCCCTCACAGAGTGAGCAATGACCATGTCAGGAAGGGCTTTTCCATGGTAGGCATAGCAGAAAGAAATGGATTCGGAGATCCAGTTGGAGATGGTCTGCTTGGATACAGGCAATCCCAGAGCCTTGGGGTGGAAAGACACAAATAACGGGTCTGAGTTCCTAAAAGGTTTAGTCTTGTGAAGGTAGAACCTGAGTTTTCTGTACATCAAGTGTGTGTGGGATCCTCTCATTACTGTTTTGGGGAGAGGGAGAAAAAGGCAGGCAAATGAATAGCCTGGTTTAAGGACAATTCATTAACTACTTTAAGCATGAAAGAAGGGTTGGTGTGAAGGGAAACCCTATCTCTGTGAAAGATCAGGAAGGGTGGAGAAGCCATCAGGGCTTGAAGCTCCAAAACCCGCCTGGCGGAGGTTATAGCCAGTAGAAGAACAGTTTTCCAGGTATATAGTGTTTGAGGGAGCTAGAGGAGGCTGGCTCGAAAGGCACTAGAGTCAGTTTCTCTAGCATAAATTTAAGATCTTGTGGGACTACTGGTCTCCTGGGAGGTCTAAGGTCGAGGATGCCTTTAAGAAATTGTTTGATCTCAGACCTCAAATCTGGAAGCTAAAAGAGGTGAAAGAGGCAGAGATAGCGGACAAATGTGCTTTTACAGAGGAGTAAGCGAAGCCAGCATTGAGCAGTTCACACAGATATGAAAGAACCAAAGGGGGATCCTTTGTAAGTGGGTCCAGGTTTCTATCAAGACACCAAATAGAAAATCTCTTACATTTGGAAAGGTAAGATTTCCTTGTACTGAGTTTCATGGCCTTCTGCAGGACTTGAAGCATGTCCTCAGAATAAAGGTATCTGAAATGAATCAGGGCTCTATCACCCACAGGGTTAGTTGAAGAGTTTCCAGGTGTGGGTGGATCAGGAAGCCCTTGTTCTGTGTAAGTCCACTCTGTGAGGTAACTTGTGATTGCCCATGGCTAGGTACAGAAGTGGGAACCAGTGCGGTCATGGCCAATAGGGAGTCACCAGCAAGATATTTGGTGAGTCCTGTTGAATTTTCAGCAGGAATTTCAGAATGAGTGGTAGGGGGAGAAAATGCATAAAGAAACTTCCCCTTCCAAGAAATTGACAGGTGTCCGCTTTCCATGCCTGAGAATCTGCTTCTCTGGCACAAACTTTCAACAGTTGTTTGTTCAGAGGGGAGGCAAACAAGTCTACTTGTGGAATACCCCACTGGTGGACGATGTCCAGGAACACATACCTGTGAAGTATCCATTTGTGGGCCTATGTTCTGGATCTGCTCAGTGCATCTGCCAGAGAGTTTTGATTGGAAGAATGTAGACAGCCTAAAGAGATTATCTGAAGTTGGCATGCTAGTTCCCAAGCCTTTAAGGCTAATCTGCAAAGGAGGTAGGATCCTGACCCCCTCCCCCAGCTTGTTTAGATACCACAGAACAATCACATTGTCTGTGTAGATTCGCAGCAGCCCTGGCCTCAGGAGGGGCTGGAAAGACTAAGGCTAGGATCAGTTCATTCATCTACTTTATATTTATGAGGTCTTTTGCCTGATAAGGGGGCCCATTGTCCTTGAACCATGTGTGGGTCCAGAGCTGCTCCCCAAACTTTATCCGAAGAATCTGTGTACAGGTCCCGAGTTGGGGCAGTGGGTGAATGGGAAGTCCTGGGTTTATGGACAGTTGCTGCATCCACCACTGGAGCTCTTCCTTGAGACAGGGTAGTAGTGATACTGGAAATTCCAGTGGGTGGGCATGTTGAGACCACACTAATTTCAGGAACCACTGGAATTTCCTCATGTGGAGCCTTGCTAGGGGTAGAGGCCATCAGTCCTACGATTCAGAGAAGCTGTCTTGCAGACAAATGTTTTTGGGGGGAGAATCTCTGAGAAGATTAGCGAGATCTCCTGGGTCTTTGGGGGGGATGACGACACACAATCAGTCTGCCAGTTTGGAATCTACACCCCAGAAAGACATGAGACGTGCTCTGACAACAGTAGATTTGTTGAAGTTGATGGTGAATCCCAGGCATTGCAAAATGGCCATGGCTGAGTGGAGGTTGTTTCTCAATTCCTCCGGGGTGTTAGTTTGAAACAGAAGATTGTCCAGGTAAGGAAAAATCTGAATGCCTTGGAGTCTGCAGAAAGCAACCACTGGCGTTGGGCATTTTGTAAAGACTCTTGGGGCTGTAGAGAGACCAAAAGGTAAAGCAGAGAACTGAAAGTGTCAGGATCCAACAGAGAAGTGTAGCAATTTCTTGAATTTGGGATGAACGGGGACATGGAGATAAGCATCTTTGATGTCTATGGATGGTAGGGAGGATCAGAGGGAAGAGGGTCTGAACAGTTGGCATTTTGAAGGAAGGAACTTTTAAAAAGATGTTGAGATAGGACAGATCTAGAATGGGTCAACATGGTCTTTCCTTCCTGGGAACCAGGAACATTTCTGAAAAAAAGCCTGTTCCTTTTTGGGGAGAGGGCACAGGTTGTATTCTACCCTGTTCTAACAGGTTTTCTAATACTGGGGAGAAGAGAGGTTTCTGTTCTTTTGGAGGTTGAAGGATACCCCTGAAAGGAGGCACAGTGTGCCAAACCATAAAATATCTGTTCTGATGATGCTGAGGACCCAAGGGTCTTGAGTAATGAATTTTCATGCAGGAAGGGAGAAGGGTAGGCATATTGGGGGGTGGCAAGGTATTTCTGAGAAGTCAGGAGAAAGAGCTCATTCTATCAGGAAAGGGTTGCTTAGCCACCTGGGAAGCAACTGAAGAGGCAGAGAACTGATGGGACCTTCTTGCTCCCTTTGGAGGGTTTGGATTGGGGGTCTAAGATTGCCTGTGGACAAAGACCTGTTTTCCAGGATAGTGCCTATGAAATTTAGGCACTGGAGAGACCGATATATGTTTAAGGATTTTTAAGTCTGTGCTCTTTTCCTGCAGGGACTTGGAGTTTAGCAGTTGGTTTACCAAATAAAGCAGTGTTGTCAAGGGCAGCATCCATAAGCTTCGCCTTGATGTCCACAGGGAGGGGGTGAAGCCTCAACCAGGCAAACCTTCTTAATGCTGAGGAAGAAGCTGCAGCTCTGGAGGTAGCCTCAACCGCATCATAGCTGCATTTGATGGAATGTCTGGCCAACTGGGAGGATGCAGCAATAAGGGAAGATGCCAAGGCTTTATTCTCAGAGTCAGGCATGTCAGAAACTCTTAGACAATGGAGTCATAAGTTCCATGGTGTACTTAGTCTTGTGGTAATGGTAATTCAGAGTCCTGAAAGCTAAGGTTGTTGAAGTATATATTTTCTTTCCCAGCCTCTCCAGTTGCCTACTGTCCTTGACCAAGAGAATAAGAAAAGTGAAAGGAAGAGAGCTGAAGGCCTTATCAGAGGCTACTGAGATCATTAAGGCATCTGCCACAGGGGCTTTGAAAAAGAAGTTACAATCCTGAGGCACTTTTAGCACCTGTCTGGCTTCTTAGGGGCTGGAGGTTGAGAGTCAAGGTGTAGGGACGTGGAGGCGAAGGCATCCAAGAAGGTAGGGATAACCGGAGGAATCACAAAAAGACTAGGGGTCTGTACCTGAAGAATGTCGTAGTATCGCTTTTGGACCTAAGATATTTGTGAGCTGACCCATTTAAAGTGATCTCTCATCTTTGAGACAGTCTCACCAAAGGAAGTCTCCTCCAAAGGGGATTCTGTCCCACTGGAGTCTTCCTTTGGGAAAGTGTAGTCCAACGGGGAAGGGATTTGAGTAAGCCAAGGAGTCACTGTCCTTATCAGAGGAAGACTCTTCCTCTGAAGTGGCTTATGCTCTGGCCCTTTTTTGGGGGGAAGATGGCCAGGGAAGAGGAGAAAGCAGGCTGGGCTGAGGTAAGCCTCAGAGCCATGAAAGCCTTGAACAGGCCTTGGACAAAATTCTGCCACTCTTTCTGAGAGTCTGGTGGAGGACAGGAATGTTTAGTTTTCTGTTCTTTTTCTTTGCAGCGGTGTCCATCTGATGCAAACAGGGAGGACCAAATGTAAGCCTACACTCAACCAAATCCAAATCAACATCCTCCTGTCACTACAATCGGAGTTATTCCTCGAGGGCTTTCCAACACGATGAGGCAAGGTTCCCCCTGGACATTGGACGCCAATGTCTGTGACGCCTCTCTGGACGTGCTTACGTCTGGTTCCAGGGTGGTCTGTAAAACTGGTTTGGCCTGTGGATCCGGATCCACAACAATGCACATCTCTGAGCTATCATGTGCTTTGGGAGAGACGTCTATAGGAAGAGCCGCAGCTTCTGCTTCTGGCCTAGGTCTTTTGGCCTTCCACTTAGTAGGCTTAATTGTTGGGTCCGAGGGACCCTCCATTGTGCTTTTAGCTAAGAGTTTCAGAAGTTGGTTCTCCATGTAAATAGCGAGGGATGAAAGATGGCTACGAAGGGTTTTAGACACAAATGACCAACAAATCGAACAATTTTTATGGTCATGGTGGGGCCAGAGACAAAAAAGGCATGGTTAGTGGCTGTCCTTGTGTGGAATCTGACTTCCACACTCACACTTCCCTTTCTTGGATGACATTAACCCTCAACCAAGAGAAAACAATAGCAAAAGACAAAAAGTTCCCCAACAGGGCACTTACCTTTACTGATGAAAAAAATTATTCCGGTAGCACAGCCACATCCGGGACTGCGATCTGACTGGTGGCAAAGAAGTTCTGAGGATGGTGCAGGCGCATGTCATTTTTACTGCTTATGTCCAATAGTAGCCGACGTCAGATGTACCGCGCACCTCACGGTGGTGAAAGACTTTGGTATACTGGCCAACATTGGGTTTTCTTGGCTGGTAACACCCTCATGTAAAAAATGCTACAACAGATGAATAGAAGGACATTATGTGTGATGTACAGTGCATGGAAGCTCTAAAGGCTTAGGTATACTGGCTGGACATTGAGCTATTCTTGGCACGAGAAACCTACTGTGAAGAATACTGAAACAGTGGTATAGAAGGACATCAATCTTCCATCCATGATCATCCCTCCCATTTAAACCATGCATATTCGAGAGTGTCCTATTTAGATACTAAAACAGAGGCTTAACACTGTGAGGAAAAAGTGGTCTTAATTGGCTTTGTGGAGGCAGGGAAGGGTAATGTTATTTTAGTATAAGTCTGGTAATACAGAATGGCCCCAAAAATGCCCCGTAAGGTGCCCCTGCCCGCCTTTAATGTTAACCCACACAACAGAATGGCAAACTAGCATTTTTTAGTAGGATTAGGTTATTGGATTCAAAATTAAACACTGGGGCAAACTAGAACTTACTCCTCCTCTAGGGGCACAACATTGCCCCCCCCTCACATAAAGATGGCCTCAAGATTATCAGAGGATTACTTTATGACTTGCTAAGTCTTAACCGTCTCTAATATTTGTCATGCCTATCAAACTTAAACATCTATGTGAACTTCAAAGCTGTTAGATTTCGTCTAACACATACTAGAACCAAAACCTTGCAAAAACATGCTGGAGGGATAGGTTCCTGACACAGAGACTCCCCATACTCTGGAATAGACTGCCCATACATGTCAAGCAGAGCACCTCTTTGGCCCTCTTCAAAAGGAACCTTGATAATTGGATGGGAGATAGGAAATTCACCCCAGGGATCACGTCAGTCGCTCTGCTAGAGTCCAGGAAAGTAAATATTGTGGGAGGAAATAGCAGGGGATTGTTATGGCTAGGCTTGTACAGGCCCAAGGGCCAATAGCCTAGTACCAACCTATGAACCAAGTCAGTGAGAATGACTACATTTTAAGTTGACTGCACTTAAAACCACAATATAGGAGACAGACATGCAAACAATTAATTTTTAAAAGCCTAACTGGAGGGGACAGCAATGGAATATTAAATATGGCACTTTTACATAGTTATAGCACTGTCAGCAATCTTTCAAATGGAATACTATTGTTTAATATCAAACAAGTCTTTAAGCCATGTCTACAGTCCAGGCATTAACCTCACAATCTCTAACAGCTTTGAAACAAGGTCAAAGAACTCCTCCAGAGATTATCAGATGCTACTTGCAGGATTTAAATTATTAAAAAACTGGATACTGCAGTTACAGTTTCCAATATGAGTAAAAAGAAAGTTATTGCATAGAATACCTCTCTCCAAAGAATATCAGTACTAGTTCAGAAAAATAGATTTTTGGACCATATCAACATTATAACCTCTACTGAAGATTTATTAAGGCTCATTCCCAAGAGGAATAGTAAATCAAGCTGGTAAATAAAAGCATTAAATGCTTGTGCAGGAGTCTGAACTTAATTGGCAAATGATTATTACAATGATATACGTCACTCAGAAGATGAACGCGTCAATGCAAAGCGTCTAGAGTTCCAATCGTGCTGTTTTTTTTTTTTAAGGAGGGGAAATGGCTTAAATGAAATTTAATTAGTGTGGCAGATGGACATTACATCTTATATATGATCATTTGCAGTACATTACGTACACGATAAAGCCTCCATAGAAACTATTAAAATTAGGGATAGTTGCATTAAAAAACACACCAAGAAAATCTAAGCTACATTGGTACAATTACTTCCATACAATGTTTAAATATACCGTTCTTGAGTTTATAAATTGTTCTGCATCCTGGACAGCAATATATGCCTATTTGTACAATTCATTTTTATACTTGCAGGATTGCAGAATATATTTTCTTTTGTAAATCAGCAAGCTGAGCCACAAAAGCAAAAAGAAACCTCTGCACAAACAAGTACAAACTTGCTTTGGCAAAACCTTTGCATAAAAGTTCCTTGTTCCTTCTACTTCGGATCTTCTCTTTTCTTCAGGATTATCTGTCACTTTAATTACAAAGTCTTGTTTTTTTTTGTACTACAAAAACAGTGAACCTTGTCTTTCAAATTACAACAGTGCATCACTTTTAATTATCCACTTAATTTTTCCACACTGCATTTTCAGCAAATCCCAGATACTATACCACAAGCTAATGCCTTCCAATTCAGTTTTCCAGACACCCAAAAGTTTAGGCCAAAAGCCCCTTCTATAAGAAGTCACTTCTTTATTTATACAACCTTCCTTAATACAATTCTCAGTCTCCTGCATGACATTTCCTTTAATTCACAATAAAAAAAAAAAAAAAACAGAAGTCCACACCTTATGAGGTATTCCCAAATTATCAATATCAAAATAATTTTCAGTACTTAACTATGTATTCCCAAATAATGTCACATCAAAACCAGCTTCTATTATTTTTTTTACATCTCAAAATTAAAATATTCCAAATCATTTCTCAAAAAGATCCAGTTTCACGTAAAACTATCACAGCTGACCTTTCCCAAGTTTATCCACCAAATACTACCTTCATTTCTTTACTCTCTTGAAAATTTGCTGTCACTTTACATTATATTCCATATACACGCAAAGAACAGACTGTATATTAATCACTCCAGTTGTGCCTCTGCCCACTTCTTGGACTCTGAAATAATCACTCCATAAAGTCCACAAACATCAAAGCTGTTCCCAACAATCTAATCTGAGGAAAAGCACACCCTATGCATAGTCATACTACTCTTAGGATACTTCAATTATGTACCTTTCACCTCATTTTGCATGCCTATTCTTGCAATAAATGTCTACTTTTTATTAATTTCCTTATTTTTGGTATGGCAGCTGGCTTACAGGAAGAAGGAGCTGTTAACAAGTTGTTTCCTGAGGTCCAACAGTGCAAGGTTTGATTCCCTCAGCCTCCAATGCCTAACTGTGTAACTCTGAGAAAGTCACTTAACTAGAAACCACTTCTGGGCTGAGTCTGAAAAAGATCCATGGAAACCAGTTCTCTACTCCGGAAAACAAATACAAATAAGTAAATAAATTAATTCAATTTTCATTTGTCAGTGTCTCATTTACCAAACTGTTTTTCTAATATTTTTCTTTATTTCTTAATAAATTCCACATCCTCCTATTGGTTTTACTTCTATACCTTCACTAAACATAAACTTTCTAATATGTGTCTATTTAAAAGAAAGTCCACACTCCAACATTCTTTTATGAGTAAGTTTAGCAACATCCGAGCTGTCTGCTAAATATACACAAATCATCCATGTTTTACTGTAGCTGCATACATCCAGAGGTGTTGCATATTCATTAGCTCACTTAATAGACAAGCTTCGTGGACAAAGAAAGCTGACATGTTTTGTACCTTTAACTTTACTTTTGTCCTATGGCATTAAGTAGAAAACCTTCCAGGTACCTGGACCAAGTTTTCCCTAGACACTACACATCCCAGGAATCTACAAAAATGAAGTCAATACCTTAGTAGGAAATATCCACAGAAAACAATGCACAGTTAAACAACATAGCTTACTATTTGTATAATCTTGAGAATGTCTGTTTTAAGAAGTTCTACTAATGAAGTGTGGCAACTGCATTTGCTTCTCTTACCTGCTGGCCGTGATACAACAGCTGCTCCAGGTCTCCTGGTAGGTACCATGTTAGCAGCTTTCCGAGAGCCAGACGGTGCCTTAGAAGATGTAGAGGAGCTAGCAGAGGAAGGTCTGTTCCCATCCACAGAGTCTTCTTCATCATCAAAGTTTTTATCTGAAAAACAAAATTGCCAAAGTACTTAAAATTTATGTAAAATAACCAAACTTAACTGCATTAGCACTGCTACATCTTGTAATACCACAATTTATCCTCATCTAGCAAAACACAATACGAGAAGCACTAAAACGCACTGCAACTTCCAAAGATATCAACATGGCAAGGTGAATAAAAACTGCCCAATGTAACAATGCACACGTGTTCAACTATGACAATAATTTGCAGTATAAATAATGACAACAATAATCAGTTAAATCCAAAAATGGGAGGCTTCTATACTAAAACATTACTTTAATACCCTGTTTCCATCCTCAAGGTACAGTGTGATTACACCTGTAAAACACAAATTTAACGGGTCTATATCATATCACCAAAGAGGCGTTTCAGCGCATGCCTCTTCATGAACACATATACAGTGAACACACAAAACAGCAAATGCTGACATCAGCGAAATCGCTTGCCTCAAAACATAAACACATCATTACAAACAAAGTGGGGGGCTGTGCCCCCTCACACCCCCAACTACATATACTAACTCCGAGATCATGCTACAGTGGGGAAAACGGCAAACTTACAGGGATGGCCAACCGATTTCTTCCCCAGGGAAAGAAATCGCTGATGTCAGCATTCACGGTTTTGTGCGATTGCTGTGTGTGTGTGTGTGTGTGTGTGTGTGTGTGTGTGTGTGTGTGTGTGTGTGTGTGTGTCGAAGAGGCGTTCGCTGAAACACCTCTTCGAATATTTAATATGGACCCATTTTTAACCTCTTGGTATCATCTTTCCTCCTGCGCTTTTATCACTACTAATTATCTTTCACATTCAATGTCTTCATTTTTACTGTTATTTTAATATGTGTTAACCATGGAAGAATCACCAGAAACAGACATCTTCATTATAATTACTTGTCTGATCCTGGTATCAATAGTATTTGCCAAAATGGCAGCTTTGGTTACTTCAAGGACATCTATACTAGTATGAACACAGCCTTCTTGTTTCCTCTTGGCTTTACTGGCCTCAAAGACTACAGTGCCAGGTTCACTGAATCAGCGTACTTCTTGAAACAATATAATTTTAAAATCTTTTTACTGTACTTTTAATACAGTGCATACACTAAAACAAGAAGACTAAAAAATGATGAGTGCTTAGTTTTCTAGAGTCTCGCACAAGTCTCACCCACATTCTACTCTCTCTTTACTTTTTATCTTCTTTGGGGCTTTTCTTACTAATGGAATCTTTTAGCATGCTATATTTATTTTGTTGACTTATTTTTTTTTTCTTTTGACAATCAAGTTTTACAATGAAAAAATATATATACATTCATTCTCATAACAAGATATCCTAGGAATTATGAAGGTTTTTTATGATGTCATAAGGTACTTCAAAACTCTACAACTTATGCAATAAAGAGTGCAACATGGTTTTGCAATACTATGAAGCCAAATCATAAACAGAAACATGATTCACTACATTGCACCTTGGCCCTGTGCAAAGCTACTTCTGACAAAATGTTTATCCTATGTGCAATCAGCTTGATGGTTTCTATCAATGTGTTCTACTGCACTGTCCTCCCAACTCCACTTCCCCTTCTGTACGAGTAATTCTTTCTCAGTTACTTGCTCTTTTGCGTACATTCATTGCTCTTCGGTGTTCTTATTTAACTTTCCTTGAAATGCATTTTTTCAACTTCTTGTTTTATTATATTTAACTTATCGTGCAGTGTCACATGTTCACATTTAGCACTGCTAAAAGCAAGATACCAGAAGCAGATTCTTATATTCCATTACAGATTAATTCAGAGGTAAAGCAATTTAGTGCAAAATAAAGCTAACGTCTCAAACATCTGATGGAAATTGTCAAGCAATACAGGGATTTGGAATCCTTGATAAAAGCATCCTGATTACACAAGTAAATGCAGACTTTAGTTTAAAATCCACAAATCAAAAAATAATCTTAAAGAAAGGAGAGGGTGGGTGAATTGAACTCCATCCCAGTCATACACCTGCACAACAGTAACAGCTTTGATAGCAAGTTTGATGAAAAAGCTTCTGCAGAATCTATCGTCTCGTGAAACAACTTCAAGGCTTATGCGAGCACACTTAAAATCCTACTTCTCACTAGAAGTGGAAAAAAAAGAAGGAAAAATAGGGACCTATAAGGTAGCAAACTTGTAGTATGCAGTTCTGGTCTACAACCCTAACTCTCAACTGCCGAAATTTTCACAGAATGTCTAGATTTTTACCCTGTGTTTTTAGTCTGTTCCTCATAAAATTTGTCTTCTGGCAAATCACTGAGGATTGAAATAACTAAATAATGACATATATTTGACTTTCAGACTTCATATCATTTAGAAAATGCAGACTAAAACAAATCCTGTTATTCTAGCAACTTTCTAAGTATATGTAAGAGCAATATTTAAAATCTGACCCACATCTGGGACTTTGTTCTCCCCATTAGTTTAGGCTTTGCCCACATTTCTTGCTCTAAATGGTTGAGAGGCATGTATAAGGTAAATCGGTTTTTCACCCCCTCACATGAATCATGGAACAACCCCACTAACATTCTGCAATCCAGACTTCCTAATGACCTCTTCCAGCACCCTTGTAACTCCATACACTCATGCTCTCTTCTATTGCTTTTTTACCTCTTACAACTCCCATCCCTGCTTACTATTTCCTTACACATCTCCCTCCTCCATCTCCCCCTCATCCTTTCACTGTTCTAAACGTTCCTTTCTTTGTCTGCTCTGTCAGCTGCTCTCCTAGAACTGCCATTTCCAGTCAAGCAACTAGTAGTGTGTCTACCTTTAAGGTTAGTCTTAACGACTGGATGTTGTTGTGTCTTTCGGCTTTAACCGGTTAGGGGTCGCCACAGCAGAACTCCGGTCCGCTAATGATTGGCAGTTGATTTTTACATGCGGAGTTGCTAGCCCTAACGCACAACCTTTCAACGAAGGTATGCCCATTCACGCATGTCTCCATGCAGAAGACGCTCTAGCTGAGAGTCGAACTGGTCAGCGTCTTACTGTGAGGCGACAACGCTAACGCAGCACCACCACCGTGGATATAAGTAGATAAATTTATACCCAGGGTATTTCATACAGCCCTGCTCCATTTGAGGGGAGCACTAAGTATTTCTAAAGGGTGGCATGAACTTTTTTAAATGTATTATGTAAAGTACATACATTTAAAATCTTTACCCATCAAAACCAGTAGGAAACTGTTTTTGACTTGTAAGTTATTTTAAACAACTCTGTTCTTACTATAAATCTCACTAACCTTAACTATCATTCTAATCCCTCACCCCTTTAAAACTACCCCACTAGTGATTTCTTCTTTCCCTTTATTAATTCTTTCAACCTAACACTACCCCCTCTAGTGATCTTTTCCTTTCTTAACTTTTAAACTATTTCAATATTTACAAAAAAAGTGTGCGTGTGTGTATCTTGTAAATTACTCTTTTTCTCTCTGGTATTGTAGCTTCCCACAATTTATGTCTGTTTCTCATTTTGTTATACTGTAATTTCTGTAAATTCTTGTACAATACTGTGCAGTCATAATGGGTTTGTGGAGCTTTTCTCCCTGGGCCTCCACTGAAAATGGATTCTGTCCCAGTTGGACTTTGCCAGTCAACAAATGTTAATAAGTAAAGTTGTAAATTGCTAGACATCTGATGGTTACTGTGATCACTTGACTAGTACTACTCCCATGTTCCCTCTATTTTTTTGTACTGTACTTCTACCCTTTTTATTATTCTCATCTACTGCTGCCTCAAATTGTACGTTTGTGCATATATATATATATATATATATATATATATATATATATATATATATATGGGTCTAGGACACATGCTCGACTAGCATATGTCCGAATCACAAAACATCGAACACACATACAGGAAAGCGCTTAACATCGAAAAGCGCTTCCATGTATGTGTAATTAAAAAAAAAAAATCTATGTTTCTGCAGGGGGGCTTTTCCCCCCTGCACCCCCCCCACCCCCCTACTTTACTATTCTCACTCCAAGATCGAACTATAGTGGGGAAAAGGGAATTTTCCCTTACCCGCACTGTAGTCCGATCTATGAAACAGGCACACATACACAGAAGTGCTTGTCGATGTTAAGCGCTTTCGTGTATGTTTGTTCAATGTTTTGTGATTCGGGCATATGCTAGTCGAGCAGGTGTCTGGATCCCATAGAGATATATATATATATATATATATATACATATATATATATATATATAAATATATATGACACACAGATACATATGTACACATACAAACCAAGAATATGTCTGAAAGTCTCCATATTAGATAACCAGATGCATGAAGTAGACACAATTGAACTTCTGAGACATAACCAGGATAGGAATGAACAAGTTTAGAGTAAATTAACAACAAATACATGGATATTTAAAAAATACACTTTAGCAAATAGCACATTTTAGAACAATGAAGTCATGGTCCGAAGCAATTCCATTTAGTTAAGAGTGATTAAAAAATTGTTAGCTTAAAAATTTCCTTCTGACTTCATCTAAGTCTGCTGGACGGATGTTCACAAACAGTTTTAGGCTGACAGATGTTTACTAGGCTAATGACCACAAGGGCCTTTTAAATCCTAGCCATGCATCTCAACTCTCTTGATAAGTTCTGGTACCCTTGATAAGTGTAAGCAGGGGCCTGGGAGATGAACCATTTACAGGCTAGCTGTGTCCATTAGAGACATATGTGCCAAACCAGGGATGAATTTCCTGTTCTCCATTCAATTGTTTAACTTACAACTTGAATTGGGCTAGGGAGGAACTCTGCTTCTCATAGAAGGGGAGCCTGTTCCAGGGAAAGAATGGTCTCTGATGCATACCTGTTTCTCCAGTATGTCCTATTAATATCACAGGCAATATTTAAGTCTTTAAAACAGGTAATTCTGGTGCTGTTTATTTTGCAGACATGCAGGAGGTCCATCATTGTAGGGTCTGATAATACCTTGTATGCCAGGCATAGATTTCTCAACAGCTTGTAGAGAGTCAGAATACAAGAATAGGACCTTAAGACAGTCTGCATAGGACATGTTATTTACACCCTGTATTCTTTTGGTGAGGAACTTCTGTGTACATTCTATTTGTGGATAGTTAGGTACATACCAAAGGGGGCAATGTACTCCATGATAGGTCTGATGAATATCAAATGCAGTAAAATAATGTCTTCCTTGGGCCTAGATGCCATACCTTGCCTTATAAGCTGCACAACATAGAATAGTTTCCTCACTACTGTAGACACGTGATGGTCAAAAGCTAGATTATTGTCTGTGTGTGTCCCCAAGTCCCCGACTACTGCAATTATTAGGGGTGTGTTGTCGATATGATAGTTATTAGGGGTGGATGACTTATCAAAGTATACTATTATGCATTTCTTGGCATTTAGTTTTAGTCCATGACTCTGACACCAATTAGTCTGCATCAGCCCTTCCAGGATAACATTTGCATCAGCAGGAAATTCTATGACAGCTCCTAACTTGCAATCAACTGCAAATTTAGTCAGACAGAGGCCATTGACATTGGCCTTGACATCACTGAATTAAATTCCAAAAAGTAGCAGTTCCAAGACTGGTCCATGAAGGACTCTGCTTGTGGCTGGCCTCCTTGTAGAGGTGGACTCCCTAATTCTATCTTCCTGAGTCCTCTTTGTCAATCAGCTGGCTATCGATCGGGTGACATAGGAAGTTAAGTATAAAC
The DNA here is from genome assembly GCF_019279795.1 of Protopterus annectens. Lineage (NCBI taxonomy): Eukaryota > Metazoa > Chordata > Ceratodontiformes > Protopteridae > Protopterus > Protopterus annectens. Next base: position 1,590,492,230 of record NC_056737.1, read on the forward strand.
CCTCAAGTTTGTCAACAATGTCGGCAAGCAGTGTGAACCATTTTGCCCTCATCCACTACTCTGGTGACCTTCTCAAAGAAGTCCACCACGTTGAGTAGGTATGACCTACCCTTGATGAAACCAAACTGGGTTGGGTCCAGTGTCTGGAGGTTTCCTATGTCATTACTGATCATTTCCATGGTAATTCTTTCCACAGCTTTGTATATGGGACTACTGAGACTTATGGGTCTGTAGTTTCCAGGCTCTGTAGATGGCCCTTCTCTGTGCATATGGATTACTACTGCTCTTCTCCATTCATGAGGCACATAGGCTGTTGGCAGGCTACAGTTACATAACAATTCCAGAAGGCCTGATATGTAGTGTTTCATGTTATTTAGAAGGCATCCTGGGATATTGTCTGGGTCCACTGGTGCAGTGTTCTTGGCTTCAGAGAGAGCATTAATAACCTGTTCTCTAGTGACAGCAGGGGAAGTTATAATTGATCAGATTTCCTGACGGAAGGTTGGGAGACAGAGAGAGAGAGAGGGAGGAGTAAAGTTGGAACTGAATTTGTCAGCCAGTAGGCTTGTGTGGCTTAGTACAGGTGGGTCCATTAACAAAGAGCTAGGCACACAATTATGTACTGTCTTTGAGGTTGCAGACATAGCTTAAGAATGCCTTGCGGTTGTCCTTGACCTGGGAGGCTAGCCTCAGTAGGAATATTTAAGCAATAATCCAAGACTGTGCATGGGTAAATCAGGATTTACCTATGGTTGGTGTGGTTTGATCACGAGGGCAAAGCTTGTAAAATCTGCATAACCAACCTAAAGACAGTACTGTGCAAAATCCATAATTAATGAAGTTTCTTTTCTTTTATGGTAAACAAAGCACTGCACTGAACTACATCCTATAAATAAGGAAGAAAAGCACCACTGCCCATAACCCTCCTTGTTTCTGGTAAAAGTTTACTTTACTCTTTTTTTCAGAACTGCTTTTTTGTAGACCTTAGAACCCTGCCATGCCTCTATGACCTTCCTTTCCTTCTACAGCAAAATCAGAACTGCCCTTCTCTAATGAAGAAATGCATTTCGGTACATACAAGTACATATTGCCATAAATGTGACAAGAGAAAGGACTGGAGAACCTGCTATGTGTAGGTAAACAGTAGTTTTTTTTCAGCTTGTGAACACATCTCCTCAGAGACAATTTGTACTAATCACCACCAACAAACGCAAGCTATTGGCTAAAGGGCCAACATATTAAGATACTGGCACAATTCTGTCTGGCTCCCTGTGCACAGCTCTGTTTTACATCTGTACAGATGAAACACGACTCTCCGATTTTCCATCAAAATCTTCCACTGGAATGCCTTCCTTTCCAAGACCAGAAAGTACACATACAGTCAGAGTTAACCCTCCATGCCAAGGCCTGTTAAATAAAAGCTGTCTGTTATAAGGTGAACATATTGTTCCCTTTTCAGTGGGATGGCAAATGCCAATAAGATGACAAAGAGTGTAGAATGTACAGACAATGGAATGGACTGAAAGAAGAAGTATTCCCCCTTCCAATGCACACAACACTAGTAATGTAGCTTATGGAAAAATGACTGCTCTGACAGCCATGGACAAAAAGGAAAATTACACGGCTAAACAGAATGTAGGGGACTGAAAATGAGAGGCTGGAGGCAAGTTAAATTGCTCAGTTAATTTTTACTAAAGAATTTGAAACACACGGTATTAAAATAAAATACTGAAAGTCAAGTGAATGAAGAAAGCATTAGCAACAAGTTAAACTGTCAGAAACTAGCAACAAAGTAATAAGATATATGAAAACAATACAGGACGCAACCACACTGTCAGTGGTAAATGGAAGAGATGGAGATGAGGAATGATGGAAGGAAAAGGAAGTACAGGTGTAAATGAAGAAGGCTGACATCACAAACTCAAGAAAATAGTACTTCCGAAGCTGTTCTTGTTGAAAGTCTGAGGACCCCTACTACTCTGATCCTTAAAACAGTAAAACTGGAAGTGCAACTATGGTAATAAATACTAAATCCAAGGTAGAGACATCTCAGAGTTTCTCTGTATTAGGACAAACTGTCATTTTGGCATTAACATACACAAGTAGCAGGGCTGGTGGGTACAGCATCTCATGGGGAGTGAAGTGGTGAAGCTCCCCTGCAAAGCTACAATAAAATGACACAAAATTTTACCACAACTCAAAAATCTAAAAACATTTCCTGGAAACTCCAACTTAGCCAACAAACTCACTGCCTTTTGAAAGACGAAATATCTCTTTACACTGTGATACAGCTATTTGCTTTCACTCTTATTAAAACTTCATCAGAACTAAAGTTAAAACAACTTGTGTCCTTTTATAATGACGCCAAATCACATGACCACATCACTCATTTAAATGTTTTAAATATTTAAAACATTTAAAGACAAAGTTTCAGAAATGTACAAATGACAAATATATACATTACTGTTTAACTGAAGTAATTAAAAAATCTAATGCATCTTACTACTAATTAGCAAATGTCCACATATTATAGGTCTAAATGTTAAAACCATAAATAATTTGATTTCTAACAAACATCTACCATTAATATTCTCATTTAAACCTGTCAATTTATCTGTTTGTAATACAATCTGCCAGTTTAACTCCTTCACTTCACAAAAGAGATGGGAGATAGGAAATTCACCCCGGGGATCACGTCAGTCGCCCTGGTAGACAGGGGTCCAGGGAAGTAAATATTGTGGGAAGAAATAGCCAGGGAATTGTTATGGCTAGGCTTGTATAAGCCCTAGGGCCGATAGCCTAGTACCAACCTATGAACCTATGAAAAAGGTGTTTCTGTAACCTAGTCAATCATGAAAAACACTTCCTAAACTCAGTAGTCATTTTGTCTTTCAAAAGGAGTGACTCCCCCTGCAAAATTGCTTTTATGCAATTTGATATTTGCTGTATTTTCCTGGTAATCTCACTACTGTTTTTTTTGGTACTTGTGGGATGTACAGATCTACCTTATGTGTCCAATATGAAGCAATTTCAGAGTGGGTGATGAGCTCTGGAAATGCTTTGGTGAAGTATATTTCAAAAGAAGGATTCAAAGTTGCCTGACATAATTGGTGTAAGTAGAACAGCGGCTGCCCAGAAGCTAACAATGAGTGCGCATGACGGGATAAAAATCATTCAGTAGCAAGCACAAGGTTTCTTAAACCATAGTTAATCAAAGAAGGACAAATAATTTTACTAGTTCACATTCAACAAGTTTATTGTGACAAATAGTTTGTTAGCATTTAGTAAAACTATGCACTGCAAATAAACAGCTGAGCTCTTTAGGAAGGGACCACAAGTACTCTTCTGTTTTATGAATCAAATTATGCATCAGAAGCATTGCAAAGCAATACAGACAACTACTTAGCAAGCAATAACACACTCCTGTTTGGATAAGGTGAAACATGTAGCATGCCTTGTAATATTTAATTTTAAATAAGGCAGCAACTGGAGCAAGGCAGTCAGACTTAAGTCACACCCCTTCAGACAATATTTAGCTCTGCAATCAGTTTTCTCAGCAAGATAGGGTTTTTAAAAAGTAAATGTACATGAGGAGCCCACTGTCCCTACACAGTCAGAGTATTAACACTTTTTAGTTCCTTGATGGCCATGCACACTCTAGTTTCTATTTAAGTTTCTATTATTTTTAATATGTAATGCTTGGCAAACACCCAGTCAGTCAGTTTTAAAGACTACTTATGTGATACTGAAATTACAAATTCTTTGATTTCTGGGGTTTTACTACTTCAAAATAAAACAATTTCTATCATTCAACAATGCTTACCCCAAAAGTCAAAAATATTCATTATGTTCATTTAGAAACTTTAAACAAACCTAACAAGCAGCATCAGCCTTCACATATATTTACAGGTATCAAACTGCAAATTCAGACTAGGACACACAGCTATCTCATCTTTTTAAGAGATGTGAAATGTGCAGTCATTCAATGTATATGTGAAGCTCAGTGTATAATTTTATCTTTGCTGAGTACTACTGCAAGGTAAGCAGCAGTCAAACAACAAAACAATGTATGTTAAACAGGTAACGCCCCATGCTCTTGGGATTTTGTGCCTTAACAGTTTTTTCTTTCTTTCTCAAATTGTTTTTGTTCTCAAAACGGGGACCAAGCCACAGACAGTTTTACACAACATACTTGACTCACAAATCTACAAATTTTTATTTTCCTGCTAAGTTGTTCGCAAAATAACATTTCACTTTTCTGTAAACAAAAGGATTTAAATAATAGATATAAATTTATTTTGTTTTTGCAACTCATTAAATGTTTTAATTTTCAGCAGTGCACAAACAAGTTTATTTGTTCCAGAGTTGACTTTACGTTTAAGTGACAGTAGTTTTACTTTGGCATAACTGTTAGTAGTTGAGATACTGAGAAAATATTGATTATTTTCCACAACAAATGCTTCTGATCAAAAGATATTCTGAATAGTCTGTCACTACTGCCTCCTAAACCACATATATTCTGAAACCATGTCTCCGAAAAAAAAAAAAAAACTCAGGCTGGAAACCACATAAATTCTGAAACCATGTCTCGGGGAAAAAAATCACTTAGGTTAGGGTTTCTTGTCAGTATGGTACATATTAAATAGAAAGGTATAGATTTTTTTTTCTTGGCAGATTTTGACACATGAGAAAAAAAATCTGTAAACTACTCAACAAATGCATATTCATATAAAATATCCAAACTGGCTAACATTTTTCCATTACTTTATTGCTTTTGGCCTCCAATGACACTCTGACCATCTGTCTGACTACCTGAGACTACTTCTTCCTATTAGCGCAAAAGACCAGGGGCTGCCCAAGTGGTAGAGGCAACCTGTAAGCCTACATGTCGACAAGATGGGAAACTAAAGAGAGGCTTTAGTGCAGCATCACTATTAGTGACTCACTGTAGATTTTTGTGTAAGCCCAGTTTCCCCATACCTCCATAGTTGTAATCACAATGAAAACTGCCAAAGGAGTTGTTAAAATACAAGTGGGTGAATGCTTCCACAAATTTAGCACTGCTCATCAGATTCAGTGTTCTGGCAGCTAAATGCTGTTGCCTTACTTCTCTGACACACGGCATGTTAACAGTGTAGACTGTCTGCAACTTTCATGGAATGAGTCAGTCTATCAAACCCACACTCCAATCCCCCATCCACCATCTCCTCCAGTTCATAGAGCCACTACTTGAATGCTGGTTACCTGGGGCACAGTCCAGACTTTAACCCTCTGTCCACATTTCCAGTGAACTACTTACTTCCAGAGAAGTAATGTAAGGCGTTACCAGCTCGTCCTGGGTTTGAGAGCCTCAGTTTCACTTGAACAAAATGAACAATTCTTAGCAATTCATTTTACCGGGTAGCAGTCCCCATCACAGATGAAAAAGGGCACTTGCTTCTAGTAGGTATCACTCGTTAAAGGTAAACAAAAATACACAATGTGTGAATAAATACATGTCAGAACTGTGCTGGATCTGCAATTAAATGGCGCAGGATTACCAAAGAATATCCTGAGAAGACGTGAAACAGCTGGGCATGACTGCTAAATAAAGATGTGTTATTGTTCTGAATCAAGAAAAGTGTAAATAGTTAATATGGCACTCCAACCCCATGTAAGAAAGGGAAAAAGCGGGTTGATGATGTCCTAAAGGAAGAAAATAGCAGACCTCACCACCTTTCTTCAAGGAGCGAGTTAGATTAGACTTTATTCACAAAGCATGATTCAAGAGACAGACGCTAACACAGCCTTTCAAATGACCAGATTAATGACATGAAGAGTAGAATTTCAGGAAAAGGATCTGGAAATATTTATTCAACGAAAAGGTGGCAGACAGCAAAATATGAGTGTAAGCAGAAAAGACCAAAGCTTGGACTTCAAAAGCTTCAAATATACATTCTACACACACACACACACACACATATGAGTAAAGAGGGAAATGGGGATAACACTGAAGAAACAGTGGCACACTAAAAAAGGAAGAAAACCATGGCAGATGCTATGCCTATGACAGAATAAACAAGAGTAGAATATGGGCATACTTACTTGGGTGTGCCAATGCCAAGTATGTTTCAACTACCAAAAAAGCACTCTGTACAATATAGTTTAAAATATCATGCTAATTGCAAATGACAAAGAAATCCTCCTAAGCAATTAGTAATATTCACAGCATAGCAGTTAGTGCCTGTGTAAGACTGAGCACAAGGGAAAAATGGTCATATCCATCCCTGTAAACCAAAGACTTCATCAGTACTCTTCTATGAGAAACAAAGGTATGTCTGACACAGGTAACTTTTTTTGTTTTTGCATCAATTCAAAATATATCAACAGTTCTGTTAAATACACATCTTTGCCAGACCACTCCAAAATTCACTAAATAAACCACAAAATCTAGCATCACAGTTACATAAAAAATGAGTAGCTTTTTCTGAATGCAGACTCCATCTAAACAGCTGTTAAATGAGGCCCTATTCAGTGGTGAAAAGTGAAAGTAAACACTGAAAAAAAGCGATACGCTAATAATCCAAGTCTTACTAAAGCATTTTTCACTGCTTCTGTTTTGCTTGCTTCTCTTCATCTCAGTAGGTTATACACTTGTATCTGTTGAAAAGGCTTTAATTGTTCTCTGTGCTGTGCTACAGGTTAAGTACTGATTACTATGAATAAATATTGTGCTTCAACCAGCTGCCCCCATGTTTATCAAAGTTTAGTATTTCACATTACGGCTTGTCATCCTCTTATACTGTGACCTGCTCAGTTCCCTTTAAACACAGTGTTTGGTAACACACAATATGCAGCGTTTATAGCCATGTAGGCCTTCCTCAAATCTAAACATGCACAACCATAAAACCTGCAATTCAGAAAGGTCTCCTTACAAGTACATATCCGTTTGCAAATCAGCTTCTTCAACATGCCTTCATGCTTTTTTCCACATCTTGTTCGCATCCCTGTTTCACTGGTCCAGATTTACAGTCAGTCTTAGATGGCAATCAATTAGGGGCTAGTGCACAGGGGCAGAAAGAGAAACAGAGAGAGAGAGAGAGAGACAGAGACCAATCCACTAGGCATGCTCTCTTCCCACCTGGATGTAAATGGCCACTCCTCTACCCCCTCCCCCTAAGGTAGCCTTATAGATCAGTGCATATCCTTACAAACATAACAAGAGTAACTTCACGCCCGCTTGTGCCAAGGTTATTTCCAGGAGGAATACTGAGCGGGACAAAAGCAATCAGTAGAAAAAGTCCAGCCTTGTCTCACTGCCCTAGCCTGCTGCTGCCACAGCCCAGTCTGAATTTGTCCCACGGGAAGATACAACAGAAGCATCCTAACAGCTGTCAGCAATTGGACGTGATGCATAAATGTAGTCATCATTACACATTCAAACAGTAACCCCTTCAGTGCCAGTAACTGAAGAACAGTGGGATAATGTGCTGTACAAGCAGCTGAGCTGTGAAGAACAACAAACTGTACCAGATATCTGTGATACGGAGTATGAATGACCTCAGTGTCCAATTTGTGAATTATGCAGTCAACAGACTGATGTAAGTTCTGCTCTAATGAACACGTTGCAACATTTATGTGTTCTGTTGTAAATGCTTAACTTTTGCTTGCTCACAGTACTACACACTAAAAGCTTGGCTGTAACTCTGAATAAACTGAGTATGGCAAATTTGCACTCTAAAAATCTGAAAACAGGAAACAGGGAAAGAAATAAAATACAGACGCAAACAGTAGCTGATATACTACCTCCTATAGTTCAATGAATGTAATCTGTTCATATTTCTTGCATTGTTAATGAAACTCTTTACTTGTGTGATCATGCCATTAATATGTGTACAATTCTACTGTATGCTTTCTACATCAGTTTTACACACCTAGTTCTGCACTCTGGCAACAAAGTTGAGAAATAACACGCATAGCTCTCCTCAGCATCTAAAGTTTAGCAGGAGTCCTTGGGGAAATTTTATGTATTTTTTTTTTTAATTTGCCTGTTAATGGGGTAAGCCAATGAATAGGTTCATAGGTATGTACTAGGCTAGCTACACTTGAGTGCATGTGTTCTTTTTCAGGGGTAACACATGAACACTATCTCGTTAACAGTAGGCAAATGGATATGGAAAGAACCAAACTTTGTACCTTTGACTATAAGTAGCTCAGAGCTGTAACGCTCTCAGAGCTATAACCCTCTCTGCTGACAGTCATACTTCTCAACTGTTGCTGATTTTCAGGGGCGTCATTGATTTTAACTAAAATTGTTAGGTCTGTTCCTCTTAATCAGTCTTAAATCTGGTGACTAAGATGGCTGAATTATACTTAATAAAGACAATAATTAGAGTTATAGACATGTTATAGTTGAAAAATGTATATTAATTCACATTCTCATTCTGTCAGTCTCAAGTTAGTTAACAGTGCTAATATTTTAAAAGTATCGCTGATTACTTCTGAATGTGTCTCTGATTCTATTGAGATTTGTCCCCGATTGTTTAAGAGCTATGCTGATAGTGAGAGGTTAAAATATCCCACTGGACTCTTCTCCTTCAGGAGGTGAACAATGCCACTATGCATTACAAACCACATTATTTGTGAAGAAGAACAGCAAGTGAAAACAAATGCGACCATCTGGAAAGGACTGACACCATTTTGCCTTTGTACACTTATGGGATGAAACTCCACTTACTTTTCTGGTGTCTGAGCAGTTTACCTCCACAAGGTCGCGAGTCCATTGTATTGTACGACACCCTGAAGTGCAAAAGTACAATGGCAAGATTTGAAAATTTCGAAACACATAAGTGTGAATTCAAATAAGCGAATGCCAGTGTGCATTCGCTCATGTAAATTTGGCATTCCGAGTACAGATCGAACTACAATGGGGATCGGGACATGTACCCTTTCCTTCACTGCAGTGCGATCTTGGAGTTAGTATATTAAATTAGCAGTGGGGTGCAGGGGGGCTTGCCCCACTGCATAACAGTGTTTGGAGCCATCTGGAAATGTCGGTTGTTTTGAACACACTCGATATTTCTGGATTGTGGGATTCGTTGTGTAGCATTTTCACTTTTTTCAGCAGTCGAAAGTGCAGTTTCCGATGTTTTGAGTCGGATATTTGACCGGTCTCATCTTTCTTTTATTTGTGACCTAATGGAGGTAAACCATCTGAGCAAGGCATTAAAAAACAAACAGGTAATCTACTATCTTTATACAATTAATTCTGAGCATAACTAAGCCTTCCACAGAGCTCCTACCCCACTGTACAAATATTTGCAGGAAGAGATTCATGTCACTTTAATAACTCACTGATTAAAAATTTAAGGAAAGAAGCAAAACATAATACTTATTGTTCTTAAGACTCCAAGGATAGGATCAGTCCCCTCTTAAATCATTATATATATCTTATAAGGAAGGATAGACATCTTCAGCTGAACTGCCATTAGTAGTTGGATGGCAGGTGCGTAAAGAGAAATGAGTTATGGATATGAAGCTAAAACACTGATGCAACTCTATCCAAAAATGTACCACCACTTCAGGAATAATTAACTCCAAGCAAATGTAGTGATATGGCTGGAGAGTTTCCACCTGCAATGCCAGTGAGCCAGTTTTCGACTAAGTACTAGAATGTGGGATACACAGCTAGAGAGGGTGGAATGAGTAGGCAACACCTAGCTGCTCTCTCAGACTGTGGGTACAGGTTTCTGCACTAAATCTGCAACTGCTTTCCACTGGAGGGTGAAGGCTAGAGGCTTGTGGCAGGAGACATGTAATGGGAGGTAGACATATGTCTAGAGTAAAGCATGCGTACTGAAGTATGCGTGTGGTTCCCAGACTGACTTCACTGTATATCAAGCAGTGAGGAATGCATTATAATGCATAAAAATCAGCACAGTCAGAGTCTTGTAGGTTTACTGAGGAATGGGATGCAGAGCATAAAAACATGAACTTACAATGTCACAGTCTAGTACGTTCAGTGAAGAATAGTAAATATTGCTTACAAAATGTGTCTCCGCAGTGTCATAATCTTGTAGGTTCACCACCTAGCCTTTCCTTTTAAACAGGAAAAAAGAAGAGTAAGCAATGGGGATGACAGAGACAGCAAAAATAAAAGATTGATATGGTCAGATATGTGGCAAATAAGAAATTATCATACACAACTCATCTTAAAGGATGCACAGGTACACATGCAACTCTTGCATGCCACAAGGTCAAATCATGATGACCATTTCCTAATTGAAGGGAGATATCCCGCTTCTACAGTGCAAGTATACCCTACCTGCAGACACCTACCTACCCCAGTATACTGATCTTTATCTATTACAATCACCACTAAACTACAGCTGGATAAGAAATATAAAATGGAAAGGGTATTGTTTCCTTTTCTTGCACATATGGCACAATAAATCTGGGAGACAAAAGGGGTATACTATGTGTGTGTGTGTGTGTGTGGCACACAGAGCTTGCTCTCCTGCAGTATTTGAACATATAGAAATATTTTTCAGATAATAAAACAAAACTCAGGTTACAGAAATGTCCTGCTGTTGTTAATTATTCCTAAGAACTATGCGGTCACAACTGTATCACCAAGATGGCATTATGACCAATACTGTGATACAACAATCTATGTCACCACACGAGTGAAAGTTACTAGGAAAGAAATCAGGCAAAACTGTGCTAGGGAGTCTCTGCTAGGATGTGTGGGTTAGGAATAGCTCTGCAGATGCAATGTCACATGTGCAAATCCCACCACACCATAAGTTTTTGGCAATGCAGTAACTCTCCAGCTGCAGCCTGGGTTTCAGAAACAAGTGCATATGAGTCAAAGTAAAGTTCCACCCTGTGTTCAAAAGATAACACATGTAATTCATAAACCCATTAGTTTAGGCGACAACTGAACTAATCTTTGTGTATAGGAAGAAGCAGCTTTCTAAGATGCAGGCACAGTGTTTCTAGAGTCTGCAATACTATTTCAGCTTGTCATCACCTTCATCAATACAAATGCGCTTTAACAAATCAAACACTTCCTACAATGATACAGCATACTTCACCACACAATCTGGGATGTTGTACAATAACAAGGTATACAAGGTCAAGACTCATAGTTATGAACTTAAATGATACAATGACAAGTCATTGTTATTAAAAAATTAGCATATACTGTTAAAAAAAGATTGACGACTAAGGTACCATTCAGTGGCCAGACTATTCTATCGGAATATGCCCAGGAGGTACAGCACCAAACAGAAGAAAAATCAGGTACATTCTCAAAAATAAAAAAAACAGAAATCTGCCCAATTTTCCTTCTTTTTTTTGCGCTGTCACTCATAAATCTCGACAGACTCTCGTACCTCTCAACTGTTCAAATTTTTGCAGAATGTCCACATTTTTGCCTTGCAGTTCTACTGTTTTCCACATAAAACAGCAACGGAGATTCTCTTTTCTCCACTGCTCGTCTTCAACAGCACTGACTTACCATGCAAGCATGGGAACATAACTCTCATATGCATGTGTAGTACATCAAAAAACATAGAGGAACGGGAAACAATGAGGAGGAACACTACAGCACAGTTACACAAAGACATTGTTTATGAAAGGTAAGCAATTTCTTTCTTAAATAATGTCACTGCATAATAGCAATATCCCCCTCGTGGATATGGGTATATCAGGATTTACCAACGGTTGGCTTTCTTTAATCACTCAGTCTTCACCCTTGTGATTAAACCATGCCAACCATGGGTAAATCCTGATATACCTACCCTCACGTGTGGGTTATTGCTTAATATTACTAGGTGGGAAGGTGGTGTTGGGCAATGTCATGCTTCGGTCATAACCCTAAGACAGCTATTACTTACCTCCCACTCCTTAGAAAACAGCACTGTCAGAGTACATGTGTACAGATATTAGGCATCTTGATGATCATGCACTAACCAATTCTCTGCAAAGCAGAATTAGTAGCTTTTCTGTAGTAATCACTCATGTATAATGAGCAGGTCAGCGCAGCAAAGTAGGACAGAGTGAACATCAACAGAATACTAGGAGTGGGAATCTGGAAGCAGTGCTGTACTCACTATTGTTGGGTGTGGAGAGGGATTTAATTAAATGACAATTCTGTTGTGTACAGCACTTTTTTGAGGAGAGCAAGCTGTACATATTGTTTGCACTATTGGACGTTGAGGGGTTTACTAAAGGAGAAGATGTGGAGAGGTCTACAATTCATTCCCCACGCAGGACATAAGGACATACCATACTGAGCACTGTACTTTTTGGGAGGGAGGTCAAGAAATACTATACAACAGATCACACTGACTCGGGCAGTATTCTGTTCAGGAAGGGTTATTACAATATTAATGTACCTGTGCATTCTAGCAACATTATTTAATGGAATGTCCGTTAGAGATGGCCATTTGATATACAGATGGCTGCTGCAGAAACCTAGCAGAAAAATACATCAGTCTCCACCCTTAGATATGGTTAGCAGTGATGGCAAAGATACATAAGCAGAGTCCCCCAACTAAGGCACTGGGAATTCGTCTTATACATTCAAACACAGCTACACTCCACTAATCTTGGCAGATCCATACAAAGTAGTGTTGCCTTCCACTACACCAGCAGCAGAAATTCTTCATAAATCCCACCCAGTACTTATGTCGTAACTCTCGTACATAAAGAAAATTAAAAACAGCTGACAAAGTACTTTTTCAGTAATAAATGGAGGATGGGGCTAACACCAAGAAATAAATCTGGGCACACAGTCTCTGATACGCCCACATCATAGTTTGCTCTGTAATAATGATGATCTATCAAGTAGTAACATGGTTTAAAATGAAAAGGATGTCCATTCACATTTTCAAAACGATTAACTCTGCAGTCGCAGTCAAAAGTAGCATTGTTTTTACTATCCAGTTAATGTTCTGACTAACAAATGGCATGCACTTCCACCAATCAACAACAGCTATCAATTTTTACTTGCAAAATACAGCTTACAAGAAAAAACGTTGAGGGGTTTACTCACAGCAAAGGTCGTACATTACTTTGAAATGCAAGAATACACCAATGTAACACAGCCAAGAATGGAAATTAACTTCTTCCAGATTTCTACAATCAATTCTTAACTGATTCATTTGCTTTCCATTCTGTTCAAAATGCATTACACCTACTATTCCATTGCAAATATGGTTAACTAAGTTTTTTTTTTGCATACCTACCAAAAGTATTTCACAGGATTGCACCACCCAATAATGCAAAGACAGCCCAAGACACTGACAAATAGGACATTTTGAAGTCTGGCTCAGGACGCTGGTACAGTCATTTTTTAAAGACCTTTACTGAATTATCACTTGTGACATAGACAAACTTACATTTATATAAAAAAGTAATCAAATCATATTAACAAGTTCACATTTATAAACAATTATACATCACGTATAATCATACATACAATATGATCAATTCCTGAATTCTCTTAAACCTTATTCTTCCTCCAAAACATTTTTCTGTGTGCATTGTTCCCACAAGTTCCATTTTTTCTATGTAATTTACTCCTACCATTTTCTGAAGATCCCACTTCCTGTTCTTTTATCTCTGTTACAATTTTCACTAAGTATGGATGGTTTAGACTGATTTCCATTTTCTAGGAAATGCTTTTTTGGCAACCACCAGAATTCAACTTAACAAGGAAGGCCTTGCTAAATCTGGGCAATTCAAAAAATCACTTCCTTAGTTATACATTTGTTATTCCAATACTACTGCCCGAGTACTCAGTAGGGAACTGTCTGCCAACTGATTACACTCAAAAAACATGCTCCCAGGCACCCCTTCCTTCCCCATTACACATCCAACATTTGCTATCTACCTGAGGAAAAATTCTTTGGAGTCTGTTTGGGGAATAAAAGTACCTACGTAAAAACATCCAAGTAAAAATCTTGTAGTCTTTGCCACATATTTGGGAGAAATACACATGTTCGCCCACTGTTTCTTTGTGAATTGCTTAACTAATGTCTTGTCCCAATCTTTGTGACCTCCACTGATGGATTCTATAGTTAATTGTACAATATTTTATATGCCCTACTAATTATTCATTCTTTTAACAGCAGCTTCTGTTCTATATTCAACTAAAACCTCAACCAGTGCAGGTCTTTCACTTAGGATTCCTCTATCCCTTTCTATTTGCCTATACTCTGATATCAATTCCCGTTAGAGACGGCAGTCTCTAGCCTGTAGTCCAAAAGTCTTATTGGCCTCATCCTACTCTATTACCTTTCCTCTCTATTTATTTGCTCCCAACACCTTGGTTTCTTTGCCAGTTTTATCCAATAAATTCCAGCCCCCTCTTGCCTATTTTCTGTACCCCTACTTGCAGTCACCCTTATTGGAAAAATCTCCTTTCTCCATTCTCTTGTTGGCCTAGTTTGTAGAATATTTCCTGCTACTTTATAATATTCTGTATGGTTGTTAATCTTCTCCTTAAAGATCTGCATCCAAAATCTACTCTCTCCCTATCTCTTGAGCCTCCCCCCCACAGTTATATAACCATCCCTTTCCACCATGTAGTGTCTAGGCTTCTTACGATCCTCACAGATCAATAGCCTAGTAAGTACCTATGAACCTATGTTTCCACAGCTGCTTGGAAAGCTGGTCTGTGTCAAATAATTTCAAAAGGCATCTCCACTAGTTTCAGAGAAGTCTTAATTCCCATTTACTCATATTCCATCAGACCCATTATTAAACATAATGTCTCTTTTGGTATGTAGTCATCTAAATAAATCACTCATTTTGACAAACATCTGAGATTCATAACTAAAAAGGTCAGTGGCCTCAAAAATCCTTGTTATTCGTTCAGATTGGCAGCCCTGTTACTGTATTCAGTCTCTTACAGACTCCTGCATGGAGATTTCTATATAATCTTTCAAGCCATGAAATACACAACCCTCTTTGACTTCCTGTTCTTTCAAAGAACAAATGATACCTCAGTTACCCGGTTAAAGGAGCTAAACCTTCATTAGTAAGACATGATGGCATGATAGATTAATATCCCCACGTATCCCTTACCCCTGGAATAAACTTCCAAAATATGTCAAGCATAGGAGCACTTTTACCAATTTCAGGGTAATCCTAGCTTCAATCTCGTCCTTTTCAAAGCTAGAGGGGAACTTTTGAATGGGGAGGGGCTGGCTTGGCTTGTAATGATTTACAGACCAATTTGCCTAGTATGTACCTGTGAACCTACTCAATGCCTGATACGAGGCAAGTTGCTCTGCAGGATTTACCTAAATTTAGCGTACTCCCAATGTACATCCTCTGCTTGAAATGGGTGTGTGGATATAGTAGCTGTCCTTCGGATGTCAGGTTTGAAAGAATAATACTTTTAGAACATGTAATGAAAAAAAAAATCTCTTCCTACTACAGAATGACTGTCTTGAACTCCCCGAATGCACACACAGCAGGGTAATGAGAAGGACAGTGAAAAAGGAGACCAGCAATCTTACGTATATCTCTCAACCAGCTGGGGAAAAATCAGATCGGAATCAGGGACAAACCTAGAAAGAATGTGAATTAACATACATTGGCTTTGATTTGGCTGACAATCAGCTCTTTTTACACACAGCTGTGCTTGTTTGAATCAGACTAATACACTAAAGCGCGTTTGCAATTACAGAAGCACACACAATGCATGGATGGAAAAAGGTCACGGACTCTTCAAATCCTTACAAAAAGAGAGACAGACCACACTCTCACCCACACCTACAACTTTAAATGTCTACTCAATATCGTTTATTGATGCCTTCAATTAATTTATGGCAATACAGTTGAAACGCCAAGTATGTTTCAGTGAAGTAAATTTTCCTTGTATCTGTTCTCAGTTACCCCTTTTCCACCTTACATTTTGATATCGCCACTTATCTATGTGTTCAAAGCAAATTCTTAGAGCCACGTTACACCACTTTCTGTCTATGTCATGTCTCTCCTTTCCTCAGTGTCTGTTTCTGGAAAGAACAGACTCAGAAACCTCATGACATTTAGAATGACATGCTTGCATTTGGGGTCAAATCCTTGCGCAACAATATCTTAATTTATTTTCATTAATACAATTTTTTAAAGTGTATAGCACCCACTTAACCACCACCCACTCAGTCAATCCTAAAGGTGGGGGTGGGTTAAGGAGGCACCCACAAAAGGAATCAAAGGGAAACTACTGTGCACATACGGTTGCACTGACATAATGAACTTATGAAGTTATCCTGTTTCTTATAAACGGGGTAGGCATAGCAAAATGACAAGTTTCCATTCTACAGTGAAATGCCCCTAGTTCTCCATCTTTAATTTATAATCCTGATTTATATACACAGTCTTAATGTACTTTCCCTGAACCCTTTTTGGTTAACTTCAAGCCCCTTGCCTCGCAAAAATTACAGAACTGCATATAATTTACCAAACCAGGCCTCACCACAGACTTACACAAAAACAGCAGAAAAGTTACACATCCCTCAGACCCTCAAATTAATCCTCTGCATATGCAACCCACCATCTTGGTGACCTCACCTTCCATACTCTTGCATTATCTGAAAATGGCTATGTCTACAAATAAATGAAGAAGTGGTCAGAGATAGGAAATACATTTACAATCTCACTGAGTAAAGTCTGAATGACAAATGAACAGATGGGGGGTGATATTTTTCATTGGGTCACATCTTCCTCATGTCATGCAGTCAGAAGGAGGGCACGGTCGACTGAAGGAGTTACATGCTGTGCTGACTATTGTGACGGCAGTAGTTAATGATTTAACCCTTGAAACAAATGTTACAAATAAGCAACAAATGCTGATGACAATAACAATAAAAAGGAGACTTTTTAAAGAAATCTCTCCTGTTAGTTTAATTGTCTAGGCATCCAAGAAAAAGCAGTATTCAGTAGAATATATATGGTGGTGAATTAGCAGACTACTCTAAATTTATATTACATGCTCCCTGCAGCAGAGTGAGTGTGAGTGTGTGTGTGTGTGTGTGTGTGTGTGTGTGTGTGTGTGTGTGTGTGTGTGTGTGTGTGTACCAAGTTATAGGATAATATATATAATGATGTTATACTTAAATTAATTTATAATACTTCAGTATATTAATTTAGAATACTTAGAAAATGAGGGCAATGTATTCGTAATACTCTGAAATGAACACTGGCCCTTAAGTGGGAGGAAATAGCACAGTGTTCATGACAGCAGGTGGTAAGACACAGCACGATCCACCCATGCAAAAAGTGAGTTCCAATGTAAAATATCACCCAGTTAGGAGCAGGGGGGATCAATACAAAAGTAGTGCAACTGTATGTTGGGAAAAGACTTGAAGGCAATGGCTTTCATAATCATAACATCAACTTAGACAACAGAAAGTACAAAGAGCAGAACTCAAACAGAATTTACATATTATTCCCAAGATAAAATAACTGGGCTAGACTGGACAGAAACTACATTTCACAAGAGTACATGTATTTAGTTAAAATATTTGACACATCCAATAACTATTTCAGATCATGCACAGGTAAAAACTAAGATAAAGGTGTCAGGTAAGACAGGAATAGACAGAAGAAATTATTTCAAGTTATTAGGGAAGACAGACATTTCCTCAAAAGGGATAGCTAGTGAGAATGATCCACACCAAAGAACAATGCAAAAATAAACTAATGTTGGTGGGTACTGATGCAAAGAAAGCACCTAACAGAGTCAGCTGGGACTTCATGTGTAGGGCATTTGCACTGCCTGATAGAATAACAGGGCTAATTAGAAAAAATATTTTAAGGGAAGATAGTAAGAATTAAGCTGAAAATGTTTCTCTATGACCAACTGTGTTTGAACAGAGCAATCATACATCAGTATCCTCTTTCCCCTCTGCTATTTACTTTACTTAAAGCTACTGGAAAATGAAATGAGGGCCTTGCAAATTCAGGGATATAATTGGTATGACAATCAAGAAAAGTTAGCTTTATTTACAGATACTATTTTGTACTTAGTAAATTCAGAAAAATAAATTTTGGTATTATAGCCCGTTCTGAGACATATTCAGGTATTTTCAGGGTAAGCATTTCAAATGCTGGGACCCACTAGAGGAAGTCCCAAAACACAGGCACTGAATGGTCGAAAAATAAACTTGCATATTACCAATTCTGAGATGGCCATTTCAATAATATTCTCCTTTCACAGAGGGATGCCTACCTCGGAGTTGGTGTTCAGAGGTTTGCCCCCCGTGTGTGTATGTGTGTGCACGTGCGCAGGGGGGCTTGGCCATGCAAAAAAGAAGTTAAAAGGAGGAGACAGGCATTTGAGATTCACTCTTCTCTTGCAGTTTTGATTTTTTTTTAGGTTGTCTGCACTCAACATTACAAGTGCTGACATTTCAATATGCAGTCTTTTCAAGATGTAACATTAATGATGATAAAATAAAGGGTACAGCGATAAACTAAGCACTCACACATTAACTGGTTTAGAAATACCCATACTTATGAGGAACTGATAGGATGAAGCATTTTGGTGTATGGATTAAAAGAATTAAGGCAATTAAGGATAAGTGAGAAAAGACTAAAAAGATAATACAAAAATTAAGAATCTTGAAGCACTTAATTATGGATATGGATAGTAAGATATAAACAGTGAAAATGTTTTTAGTTCCTTTAGTTTTATATACAGGTCAAGCATATTTTTATCAACTAAACAAAAATTGCAGACAATAATTAATAAGGGCCTGAAGGAATTTATACGGCAGGAAAAGAAGGCAAGAATTAAATAGGAGTAGTTGATTATCCCCAAAGAACTGGGTGGTTTAGGATTACCTGATTTGAAGGGATACTTTAGAGCTATGTAGTTAGCATTCACATATGTACCAGAAGCAGAAGGTTATAAATCATATGGAAAGGGATAGTGGTGATGGTGATGATGATGATGATGATGATGAAATGAGGGTTAGGGTACAAGAAATACAGAGAAAGTAGGATTCTGAATGCAGATCCTTACGGAGAAAAACAGTCATGTAAAATACTGTACTGGTAAACATCCAAAAAGTATTCTAAAACTAAGCCAAAAATGGGGTCTATATTAGAACATCGAAAGTTTAATAGTTTGAATTACTAAAGGTCGACCTTTACTGATCGAACTATTAAAATTTAGACTGTTCATAAAAATAAATTGAAAAAAAAAAAGAAAATCTAAAGGGTGTAGGCAGGGGGGCAAGCCCCCCTACACCCCCCACACTACTTAAATATACCAACTCCGAGACCGCACTACATTGAAGTAAATGGAAATCTGCCCTTACAGAGATTTCAGTTTACCCGTTCGATGTTCGGCACTTTAACTATTCTCGTGTCCACAATGTCAGATTCAACATTGTCAGCTTTCGAGAATATAATATAGACCCCCAAAAATGCAATGGAGAAAGGAGATTCTGCCATCAGGAAGACTTCAATTAGAGGTAGAGGAAATAAATAAGAGGGGGCTGGAATTTACTGGAGAGAACTAGCAAAGGAACCAATACACTAGGAGCAAATAACTAGAGAAGGAAAGTTAATACAGTGGGAAGAGGCGAAGCAGAAATTTGGACTGCCTTTCCTACCAGGGAGTAATATCAGAATATAGGCAAAAAAAAAGATACAGAGCTAAATAATAGATCATGTCTAGTAGAGTTCTTAGCCAAGTCTGACAAAAGCTACTGTTAAAAAAGGGCTAATTTGTAGGGCATCCAAAATATTTTACGATACCTTTAAGAAGGTGAAAATATCAGGAAGAAAGTCTGAGGGAACATCTGTATGGCCCCCAAATATGCAGCCAAATCCAGGAGATTTAGAATCTTTGCTTGGAAGTGTCTGCATATGTACTTTGTACCCTAAGCAGATTTCTGAAAAAGTTTCCTTGGGTAGGTAGCAAATGTTGGAGATGTCATGGGAAACATAGATGCAAGTTGGAACATGTTTTTGGTGACAGCAATGAGTTGGCAAATTTAAAAAAAACTCACTACATAGTACTTTGTCATAAAAAATATTCAGCACATAACTTCATATGTGAATATCAAAAGCATTCGAAAGCTTGCATAAGTGTCAGAAATATAGGAGGAGCAAATGGTTTTAATTTTTTTTTTTTAAATGAAAATAACTCTTTTAGCTTCCATGGTGGTGCAGCGGTAGCGTTGTTGCCTCACAGCAAGAGGTTCTCCTGTTCGATTCTCGGCTTGGGTTGAGAGTGCCTTCTGTGTGGAGTCTGCATGTCCTCCCTGCGGTCGAGTGGGCGTTCGAACTACATGCGTTGAATGGGCGTGCCTTCGTTGAAGGTTGGGCGTCGGGTTGGCAACTCGATACCATAAAAAAAAACAACTGCCAATCATTAGCGGACCGGAGTTCTGCTGTGGCGATCCCTAACCAGGAAAAGCCGAAAGACAAACAACAACAACATGAAAATAACTCTTTTGACTTGGGACACAGGATATAAACTGCCCAGACATAAGTTTAATGTTCTTGGTTGCCACAAAAAAGCAATTACAAGAAAAAAGAAATCAAAATCTAAACCAACTATAACAGAAATTTACCAAATTCTAAAGCAAATAAAAACTGGAAACTGGAGGTGGGGTATTTTCAAAGGAGAAGGATCAAATTACATAGAAATAAACGGAATTTGCAAGGAACAGAAAACATGCTAATGGGGGCTGGAATTTACTGGTGAAAATTAATAAAGGAGCAAATATTCTGGAAGCAAATAACTAGTGAGGGAAAGATAACAGAATTGAAAAAAGCCATACAGAAGTTTGGATTGCAAGTCAGAGACTGCCTTCCCTACTATGGATTATTGATAAGAGTACATAACCAACAAAAAGCTTAAGAACCAGACCAACAGGAAGTAACTCTCAACTGGCAACTTTGCAGAACTCTGCTATGCTTCCTGGTGGTCTGGTTCTTAAGCTTTTTGTTGGTTACATGGTTTATTTCAGCTTAGGATCCATGTTTCGTGTTTCCTGAGAACAGTACAGGCAAACAGAAGCACACATGGGGCTGTTAAATGAAAGAACAGCTTGTAGAGTTTTTAGATGAGTCTAGAAAAGAAGTTGCTGTAAAAAAAAAGGGATATCACTAGGCATATAAAATACTGCATGATAACTAAGAATCAATCAGAGGAGGTTAGAAAAAAATGGGGAGAGCGAATGGAAAGGCAATATTCAAAGAAACAGGAGGACATCAGTAAAGGTCCCAAGTACGCATCAAAGTCCAAAAGGTTTATAATTTTTTCTTAAAAGCTTTTGCAAAGGTATTTTATACCCCAAGCAGACTTCTGATACATTTTCCCTCAGGTAGACAGAAAATGCTGGAGGTGTGATGGGAGATGAAGAAAAATGCAACTGGGAACATTTTATTCTGTGAATAAAAGGGGTTAACGGTGGCCATGGTGGTGCAGCAGTTAGCGTTGCTGCCTCACAGCAAGAGGTTCTCCGGTTCGATCCTTGGCTGGGGTGCCTTCTGTGCGGAGTCTGCATGTCCTCCCTGTGGTCATGTGGGCTTTCTCCGGGTGCTCCGGTTTCCTCCCACATCCCAAAGACATGCTGTAGGTGGGTTAGACACACTAAATTGGCCCTAGGTGTGAGTGTGTACCTTCTGTGGAAGGCTGGGTGCAGGGCTGGCAACTCAACACTGTAAAAAACTCCACTGCCAATCATGAGCAGACAAGTGATCCGCTGTGGCGACCCCTAACCGGGAAAAGCCGAAAGAAGAATACAAGGGGTTGATAGATTTTAAAAATTCCTTACAAAGTACTTTGTCAGAATTATTGGGGAAGTAAATGAATGTAATTACTGAAATGATTTAAGTTGGGATACAGGATCTGCATTGTCTTGACATTAACTTAAATGCTACTGAAAAGCAATTACTAGAAAATGGAAATCACAAATCTAAATTATCTGTGACTGAAGTACTGAAAACTGTAAGGGAGATGAAAAATACTGGGGATGAGATCTTTAGAACAGAGCAGGAACAAATTATATAGAAATAAATGGGATTTGCGGAAAAGGTACATGCACATTAATGTTTAGGAGAATTGAGTTAAATTTAAGGGAAGGCAGCAGAGTGCAAAAGAATTATGTACTGAAAAGTGTTTAAAACAAAACATGAATATTCTGCCTGCAAATAAAAGAAATATTACTACAGTTTGTTTTCTTTTCTGTTACTCCATATGCAAGTATGCCACTTTTTAAATGTCATGTTTAATAAAGATGCTTAAAAATAAATTCTGGTTAACCTGCACTAACCAAATCCTAAATTACAGCTTAATGAAAAAATACAAAAGCGAACATCGGTTAATTAGTATTATGAACAATGTAAAGAGGATTATAAATGCTCTGGACATAAAGTACAAATGTAAATAAATGTTCAACCACTGGAAAAGCAATGTAGCCAAAAAAAAGTACTATATTTTTTTTTAAGACTATGCTGCTGAATTCAGCTCCATATAGAACACTTCTTCATAATCATTTCTGTACATTGTAGTCCTTCTTTGCTTATATTGGGACTGTTATTATGCTTGATGTGTGACTGTTCTTCAGTTTGTTAAAAAAAAAAAAAAAAAAAAAACTCTTGTTAATTAAATAACATTAACAGAGGCTCTTCACTTTTTTGTTCAGGGCTCAACATTAACATTAAGCAATGCTACCTACAATTGTGTTCATCTAGTTTTGTTTGTTAAATATGTAGTCAGGTCTGAAGAATTTTTCTTCTGAAAGGACAAAGGGTATAGTCCCATCAGGTGCAAAGTAAAGTGTGAGCTAAAAGTACAGTTGTGTACACTTACATAAATGTAGATGTTCGAGTGTATTCACTGTTGCAGTCATCACATTTGGGTTATCTGCCTGCAGGTAGCCCTCAGCCGGCCTGAATACCAGAGTCTTCAAGTTTTCTGCATCGGATGCTGTCAGGTCATCAGGGGTATAAGAAGTACAGTTGTGTACCTACCATAAATGTAGATGTTCGAGTGTATTCACTGTTGCAGTCATCACTCTTGGGTTATCCTGCTGGCAGGCTACCCCCAGTCAGCCTGAATTCCAAAGTCCTGGTCCGACGTCGGTTGCTGTCACCACTTCCGTGACGTCAGTGCGCCAGGGGTATAAAAGAAGCAGCCGATGCCATTTTCTTCAGTTTATCTTGCCCCAGATGTCAGGTGCCCCCAAAAGGGTAGGCTAAATATATTATGCCAATAAACATACATGCAGTAAAGAAACATTTCCTTTACCTACAAGCAAATACACCACATAGGTTGTATAAAATAGAGAAGTACAGATAAACCCCAGCAAAAGAAAGGGGGAGGGAGGGTAACCTGGACTGCAACAGTGAATACACTCGAACATCTACATTTATGGTAGGTACACAACTGTACTATGTTCATCGTGTTTCACTGTTGCAGTCATTACTCTTGGGATGAATCCCAAAGCTGAGGATGGGTGGCTGAGCTAAATAGGATTAGGAGAGGCTATGAGGCCCTGCAGCACTGCAGTGGCAAAGCCTGCTCTGGATTTAGAGTAAAGAGGTAAGTGGCAGTGCTTTGTAAAAGTGTGCACTGAACTCCAAGTTGCAGCCTCTAAGATATCTTTGGTTGGAACTCCTCTGAGGAAGGCTGCTGAACTGGCTGCTGCTCTGGTAGAATGAGGCCTAATGCCCTTAGGCACTGATATGCCATGCTGAGAATAGCAGAAACGGATGCAATGACCTATCCATTTAGAAATAGTCTGTCTTGAGATAGCCTTTCCTTGTGATCCTGCAGCATATGACACTAAAGGTTGCTCAGTCTTTCGGAAAGCTTTAGTTCTGTCCAAGTAGAAGCGTAGCTGCCTGTGTATGTCCCAAGAATGCAGAATTTTCTCACCCTTGTTCTGTGGGTTTGGATAAAAGGTAGGCAAGTGAATGGTTTGGTTGAGGGCCACACTGGACACCACCTTAGGCATAAATGTTGGGTTTGTCCTCAGAGAAACCCTGTCTGGATGAAAAATGATTAAAGGTTCCACAGCCATGAGTGCTTGTAACTCCGAGACTCGTCTTGCAGAGGTTATTGCTAGGAGCAGAGCTGTTTTCCAGGATAAGAATTTTATATCAGCTGTTGAGGCTGGCTCAAAGGGAGGCAGTGTGAGTTTTTCCAAGACATAATTGAGGTCCCATGCCGGAACTGGTGCTCTCCTTGGAGGCCTGATGTTTTTGGCCCCTCTGAAGTACTGCCTTATTAAAGGATGAGAAAAGATAGGCGGTTCCATATTGTAATGGGCTGAAATGGCAGAGGCATGAATCTTAATTGATGAAAAGGAAAGGCCTTTGTCCAGCATCTCAGTTAGGTATTGTAAAATCTGAGGAATATTTGGTACATACGTGTCAATGCCTTGTTCCTGGTAACAAGCACAGAATCTCTTCCATTTTTCTGCATAAGATTTTCTGGTACTGGGCCTCCTGGCCTCCAAGATAACATCCATAACAGCTTTTGAAAGAGGAGTGTTCTGAATAGCTACATTATCCGCCATGCTGCCAGATTTAAGGTCCTGAGTTGGCTGTGCAGGATCTGATTGTTTTGTTGGGTCAGCAAGTGAGAAGTTTGAGGCAACATCCATGCTGGACCTTGAGACAAGCTCTTGGATTGGGTACCAGTGCTGGCGTGGCCAGTCTGGTGCAATCAGTATCATTTCTGGCTTCTCTTGTCTGACCTTTAGGAGTACCTTGGGAAGGAGAGGCAGTGGAGGAAAGGCATATACTGTTAAGTTTTTCCAGCTGAAGGATAGTGCGTCCACTCACCATGCTTGTTTGTGATAAATCCTTGTGCAAAATCTCTGTAATTGGCAGTTGTGAGGGGAGGCAAATAGATCTATGTCTGGGCATCCCCATTTCCTTGTTATCATGCTGAAGACTTGTGGATCCAGTTTCCACTTGTGGGGATCCATGAGGTTTCTGCTTAGTTCGTCTGCCAGAGTATTTGTTTTTCCTGGCAGGAATTGTGCTTGCAGGTGAACTTGATAAGTCAATGCTGTGTCCCACAAGGTCATTGCTTGTCAGCAGAGGGGGTAGAAATGTGTGCCTCCCTGCTTGTTTATGTACCACATGACTGTAGTATTGTCCGTCTGTCAGTAGCTGTCCTGGATGAAGTAGATCCTTGAAAGCTGTCAGGGCATTCTGAACAGCTAGCATCTCTTTTCGATTGATATGAAGATGCATCTGGCTTGCAGGCCACGTGCCCTGAAAACATTTTCCTGCCATATGGGCCCCCCCAGGCATAATCTGATGCATCCGTTGTCAGTGTCTGTCTGGCTGTGGGTAAAGTGAATGGCAGACCCTTGTTGTGGTGACAGGTCTGTGCCCACCATCGAAACTCCTGTTGCAGGCAGGGAATGAGGGTAATTACGGTCTCCAGGCTGTGGCAATGCTGAGTCCAAACACTTTTTAGATACCATTGTAGTTTCCTCATATGCAGTCTGGCATATGGAATTAGTAGAATGCAGGATGCCATGAAGCCCAAGGCCTGCAGGATTTTCCTTGCAGATAAGTGGGTCTTTGTTGCCAAATTTTTGAAGTAAGAAGTCAGTTGCCTTTGTCTGGCGTGAGATAAGCCATCTGGGCAGTTGTATTTAAGCTTGCACCCAGGAATATTATCTCTTGAGAGGGTAATAGTTTTGATTTCTTTTCGTTTACTGTGTACCCTAGACAAATTAGTAATCTTTTTACAAACGCCATATGCTTTAGAAGAATGTCTTTGTTCTCTGCTTGAATAAGGCAGTTGTCCAAGTAGGGATATATTTGAATTCCTCTTTGTCTGCAAAATGCAATTACTGGTGCCAGGCATTTTGTAAAGACCCTGGGCACAGTAGATAATCTAAAGGGCAGTGCAGAGAATTGGTAGTGCATTGAGCCAGCTATGAATCTGAGGTATCTTCTGTAAGACTGTCTGATTGGGACATGCAGGTATGCCTCTTTTAGGTCCAAAGTTACGAGCCAAGCCTTCTTGCCCAGCATGGGCAGTAGCTGCTGTAGAGTCAACATCTTGAATTTTGGAACCTCCAGAAACGTGTTTAGTATAGACAGGTCCAGTATTGGTCTCCAGGTTTTGTCCTTTCTGGGCACCAGGAAAAGTCTTGAGTAAAATCTTTTCCCCTGCTCTTGTTGTGGTACTTGTTGAATGGCCCTCATGTCCATGAGGGCTGTAATTTGCTTTTGTGCCTCTGCCCATTGATTGTGTGGCAGGTCTGGCATACCTTTTGCCCTTGGTAGGGTGTGAAAATGGAACCTGTAGCCCTGGGACACTATGTTTAAGACCCATTTGTCTTGGGTAATCATTTGCCAATTTGGTGAAAAAAATGCTAGTTTTCCCCCTAAGGGGGGCTGCCAAAAGAAAAGTGCTTGAATCTGGCAGAGGAAAGTCATTGGGACTGTTTCCTGTAAGGTTGTGATTTGTCTTCTCCGCTTTTGGAGGTAGGAGCACCCCATTGTTTAGACCTGTATGAGCCTTGGGGCTGAGATCTACCTCTGGGACGTCTGTATCTGCCTCTTTGTGGCCTGTCTGACACTGGAAAGGACCAATTTTTGGCAGGCCAGTTCCTGCTAAATCTGGGTGGCTGTACCTGTAAAAAATCGTTAACTGTCTGCATGGATTTCACTTTATCCTCCATTTTCTTCAACACATCTTCTGCTTTAGCACCAAACAAAGTATCATGCTGTAATGGAGCATCTAATAATTTTGCTTTAACATGATCAGGTAGATTCTGCTCCTTTAACCAAGCATGCCTTCTAATACCAGAACCTGTAACAGCGGCCCTGCAAGAGGCCTCCAGAGAATCATAACCACATTGCAAAGTATGCTTTCCCACTTGTTCAGCTGCATGCAATAAATCCTGCATTTCCTTGTTCTCTGAACATTCAGAATTTGTCAACATTTTCTGTTTAAGCAGTGACATTAAGTATGCTGATATTTAAGCATATGAAACTGACAATTTAAAGCCCTTACAGCCAAGGTAGCAGAAGTGTAAACTTTTCCCCCAATCTGTCCGGTGCCCTAGAATCCCTATCTGAGGGGACAGGGTTTTTTGCAGTGGAAGCTTTGACCCCTTTGGGACCCTGAGATATAGTTTCTGGGTCAGCAGCGAGGTTTTTATATAGGAATTTATGAGAATCTGGGACCCTGTAGTATCTGTCAGGCTTAGCAGGTGCAGGGGGTAAAGAGTCAGGGGACAGGCCGGACTCTGAAAATACATCATCTACAATGTCTAGAACAGGTGGAATAGCAAGGGGTCTGTGCTGAGGTAGTAGCAGAAAGTCTCAGCCTTTTCTTAGATTCTGAGTAATTTTGGCTCTCCCAGTGGAAATGCTCCCTCATGGTATGGAGGATTTCCCCAAAAGAATAATCCTCAGGAGGAGAGGCTGAAGGAATGGATCCTTCAGCATCAGAATCCTCATAGGGAGGAATAGAATAACCCTGTTCAGAAGAGGAATCAGAGGAAATAGAAACCTGATCAGAAGAATCATATTCTGTCTCTTGCCTAGGCCTCTTATCAGGAGGGGGATGGGAACCCCTGATCAAAGTAATTAGGTCTTCGGCCATTTTAAGCATCTGTTTTTTAGGCATGGAAGTCTGAGTAGGAGACTGCTGTACTTGTTTCTTTGTCTTTAGAGCTGCTTTAGTCTTTGTCTTTGAAGCTGAAGATGGTTTAACATATAACTGTATTAGGTCTGAAGACACCCTCAGAAGCCGATGCCTGCTCAGCGGCTCCGGACCCATCTGAGGGAATGATTTCCGAGTGTCCAATACCTTGAGTATCCAGAGGCCCAGTCGGCTTCACGTGGGAGTTGGAAGCGGCCTGTGGCTCTGAGGTAGCGGGCGCCAGGGGCTGCGAAAGCGCCTCACTGAGAACTGGCGACTGGCCTAACGGAGGCCTCGCCATCGGTTTTGGACCTCGGATGCCTATCCTTTTCCTTGTCCTTGCGTTTTTTGTAAACTCTGGTAGTCTGCTATTCCGAAGGCATTATATAATTAAACCTTCGGCCAAAGTAATGAAATGCGAAATCAAACCGACGCTTAATAGTGCGTTGGTTAAATCTAGCACAAAACCGACAGCTAGCAACATTGTGGTCAGGGCCTAGGCAAGGAATACAGTAAGAGTGAAAAGCCTTATGAGGTATTTGCTTCCCACAAGAAATACAATTGTTAACTTTTTCTGACATCGGTCTGGAGCAAGAAAAAAGTTTCCCCAACAGGGTACTTAGCTTTAATGAAGACTTCGGTTCTGAAATTCAGATTTGAAAATCTCAGGAGTTGGCCGACCAGCATTTGCGAACTGCTTTTGCTTCGGGCACCGCGCGGCAAGAAAAACTGAAGAAAATGGCGTTGGCTGCTTCTTTTATACCCCTGGCGCACTGACGTCAGGGAAGAGGCGGCAGCAACAGACGCTGGACCAGGACTTTGGAATTCAGGCCGACTGCGGGTAGCCTGCCAGCAGGATAACCCAAGAGTAATGACTGCAACAGTGAAACACGAACATCATGCAGCCAACGACGTTACATCAATTTTTCTTGTCCCAGATGTCAGGTGCCCCCACAATAGGGAGCAATTATATGGTATGGCACAACCCTATCAAAAAGCAAATACACCAGAAAAAATAAATATACCAAACAAGAAGGAAAGGTAGAGCCAAGAGAAGTCAGGGGGCGGGAGGGAGGGAGGGTAACCAGTACTGCAACAGTGAATACACTCGAACATCTACATTTATGGTAAGTGTACACAACTGTACTATGTTATTCATGTTTCACTGTTGCAGTCATCACATTTAGGTTGATTCCCAAAGCTAAGGAAGGGAGGAGGAAGTTAAAGAGCATTAGGGCCAGCTATTAAGCCCTGCAAGACTGCAGTGGCAAATCCAGCTCTGGATTTAGAAAAGTTAGGCATGTGGTAATGCTTGGTGAAGGCATTTGCTTTCCACAGGCAGGACAATTGTTAACTTTTACTGACATCGGTTGGAACATGAAAAAAGGATCCCCAGTGGGATACTTATCTTTTTTGAAGGCTTCAGGTCTGAAACTCGAAAACAAAAATTTCAGGAGAGGGCCGGCCAGTACTTGCGAACTGCTTCTGCTTCGGGCACCGCACGGCAAGAAAGACTGATGCAATGCCATCGGCTGCATGTTTTATACCCCTGACGACCTGACGTAATGGAAGAAGAAACAGCATCTGATGCAGAAATCCAAAGACTCTGGTATTCAGGCAGGCTGAGGGCTACCTGCAGGCAGATAACCCAAATGTGATAACTGCAACAGTGAAACACGAAGAACATCCTTTCCTTCAATGCCAAAGGCGGTGAGAGTTCCTCCATCACTAAGGCACTGGGCTTTTAACACTCTAAGTGTGATACGTTTTTTTCTCTATATTGTGGTGTCACAGAATATGAGAGTAGTTTTCCTCTACTTGCTTTTGTATCAGCAAGTTACATGTCTCACTGTATATCCCACAGGGTTCAGCACTATAACTTTTTATCCTAACAGGGCAAATCAGAAATTTAGCGACACATGAGCTAACATCAAGGCTCAACTGCCAGAATATTAAAAAGCACAGTAGTACTTTGCTAATGTAAGCTTAAACATACAGCTAAATACTACTAAAAACATGACTAAAAAGTTTTCATACTTCAGCTAGGAAGCATGACTTAACTGTACAAGTGTTTTCTTGCATCTCAAGTATGCATACATGAAGGTGCACCAGTGAATCTTACACAAACATTGCCAATCTGACCATATAAAACCTATTTAAGTTATGTCAAATATAAACTTTTAGCAATTTTATACAGCTGAACATGGTAAGAAAAGCACACTTAAAAGAAGTTGATGATAACATCTAAATGAATGCTGAAATCCAGCTACCAGCTTACTAGATGCTGCATCATGGAACCTCATGTGACAGCAAAAGAAAGTTCAAATAAACTGCTCAAAAATGGGTTAAAAACTGATGCTCTGGCAGTAATGGCCTTTCTAACTATATAAGCTAATACTTAGGACAACTTCAGCTGAAAACGTTACACACATACAAGTGTGTGTGCATTTAGTATAATTCTTAAGGTTTTAAATTACAACCTAAAGCAGCAACAGGCTGACCTTGTTAATCAACCCAAAACAGTGAATTGTTTTTGCTTGTAAAAGATAAGCATATGTTCACCTTCAAAAGTAAAGTGCAGGCAAGAACGGAAGATCTTAAAACCTACGGATACAAATTAAATCCTGTAACAGAGAAATTGACTAATTTAAGTAACTTAAGATATGCTACTAATGTAATCGTCAAGCTACTTTGGGCCGAATATAGTTCATTACTTTGATTTATATCAGTGACAAAATGTGGGGCAATGATTTCAAATATACAGCTTTCATTAAAAAGTCCGAAATGAACTTCTTGGTTTTATCAGAATTAAGTAACTCAAGTTACTTCCCAACCTCATATTGTTTGTCAAATGAATGGACAACTATTTTTTCCATGTGGAATGCACAGTGTACATGTTGATCTATCTTTGTGTATACAACGAGGCCCTTGTCAACAAGTGCTCACATCAGCTAACAGATTGACCATTCATGGCTTGTCTGTCAATACTGTTCTGTTCCTCACCGAGAGCCCATTGTACACTTAACAAAGAAAAGCCTTGCCTAACTTCAGATACAGAAAATAAAAAGGCTGTCAAGAAAGAACACCACACTGCATACTTGCTGAATGTGTGGTTTAAAGTTCAGAGACATCCGAGTACTTCTTCCAAAAGGACTTCCTTTGATAATAAAAATCACATGACACGTAAAATGGTGTGATTCGGCATACTCAACAAACAATAAGTTAAACCACTCAGGAGATGAACTTGCCCTGTCACCTGATATGAGAAGTATGTTAACAAGTCACTTTCAGTGATTCTGAGCAGTGCCGTTTTAATAGTGCTTTACAAACATACAAACCTAAACAATCCAATGTCAAGGTTTAAAAAGCCCACCTGCTCCAAACTGGAAAGACATTTAGAAATACTAAAAAATAAGTATCCAGTTTTCTTTCAAGCATTTCTAAAGAAAGGGCAGACAAGATATTATAGAGAATTACATTCTGAAGTTTTGACAGCTTGTCTTAACCATGAGCATGGGATTAAGTCACTAATATAAATAACAGAAACATGCAGACCACCTACTGGTCCACCTGTGTGTGAATATCTCAAAGGATCCCTGGGTGACTTAAGGGATAAACAGAAATCACAAATGTTAAGATCTATAAGCAAGAGAAAACAGGTTAAGGGATACAAGTGATGAAAAATAATGTACACCTTTAACTTCAACCGTACATTAATTGTAATTATATGTACTTTTTCCTCATCTAAACAAAGTATTCTTTTGAAGAATGCATCAATAAAGTACCAGTTTCCACTGCAAGTCTAACCAGTGAGATGTGAAAACAGAATTACTTTTAGATTGACTTCTGAATACTCTACGGAGCTGAACAACAATCCTACAAACATTGCCTAACTACAATGGAAAAATGAGTACTAAAGGTAAAGAAGCTTGACATATATTCTGCATTTTCAATAGATGCTCATTCCAGCAAACAACAGCTGTAAAGTAGGAAGCTAATCCTGGATAATACTCCTGTCCATTATGGGGAAAAAAAACATTCTTACTGCAATGGCATACCTAGATGCAATACGGAACCTTCACCAGACCATCTACTGCATGGCAGGAATAAACTAGAGATCGTGCCAAAGCTCACATGACAAAGAGAAAACATTTTGCACAGAGAATACTCAAACCAAGAATCAATCTAGGCAGCCAGCTGCTGTGATGCAGCAAAGTAAAGTGCTGCAACACTATGAAACCTGAACAACTCTTTTATACCTACTACCAATTTTTTAAGATAACTGAATGAAGAAAATATTGCTTCTGAGGATTTCTCTTTTATCCAAGTGAGAGACAGATCTTTTAATTAGTATAAAATTATAAACTACATGATACAGGTACAGGCATTTATTTCAGATGTTACTCAAAACCTATCAATCTGGCCACATAAAAGGGTCAGTAAGCAGCTATTATATCAATCATATTACATTTGGGTGTGGGTAATGCAGGGTTTATGACCTCTATACATTTGGTTAATTGCAAAGTGGACAAATTTTTAACTTGCTGATCGATTTTCTACAGTGCAATTACTGTAGCAGCAGTTTCCATTCAAATGCCAACAGTGATTCAAAGTTTGTTTACTTTTTTTCTACTCAGTTGCACAACTGTGGACTTAGTATATACAGGTAATTAGTTCAAAGACTGAGTGAGGTGAATGGATTTATACCTTCTGCAAAAAAAAATAAATAAAAAAATTCAACATCCATGTGAAGCTTCGACCATTTTTTTTTTACTAGTAACTGCTTTGACTTGTTTCTTCTGGACGAGTCCTATTAGAACTCAATGGTGATGAGTGTAAAGACAGAGTAGCTAAACAAAGCCAGCCACTGGTAACCCTGCAAAATCCACACACACAAGAACATGAACTATTGCTAATGTACAATGGCATTACTCAAAAAAGAAATATCTTACCTTTGAAGTATTGTCAGTGTATACCCAGAACGTCTTTACTGTTCTACCACTTGTTGATGATTCAAGTCTCCAGGTATAGTTTAGCAAAGTACCCTGCATGCATATATGTGTACATGGGGACACTTGCATCTAAGCAGTCCAGCTGCCCCCAAGTTCATAATGATTACATCGGCATATTTTTAAAACTAAGCATCACAGTCTTGCTTCTAGTTAAAAATTAAGTGAAGCCATAAGTACACAGAACTGCAGCACAACAGGTAGGTTTAATAAGTTGAACTGTTAATGGATGGATAAAAGAACAGAAAAAAGTAACCTTAATTATTTTTTGTCTTGTAGCTGCCAGTCTCAATGTAGAGCATTAAGGCTATCAACTAAATGTCTTTCCGTGGGTAACACAATTTATCATGGGCATATATAAACCGCTTTATCAGATCAGAGGTTACATTTCTGAATGTCAGGTAATTTACAATCACATAACCTGCCATATTCCTGAAAGAACAGGAAATACTGACATATGCAACCCCGAGTATACAGCCCTGGACTGTTTTGTTAGACATGATAATAAGGACTGCTCTGTTTATTTAAAAACCTGACTCAACATGTAGTAAATGGATCAATACATAAGAGTGTGAAATTCTGACGTTTTTATCAAGTAGTAACAGTGTTAAATGCCTTGACCATATCCAGGTAGACCATATCCACTGTTACTGATGACGAATAAACAAAAGTTAAGCAAACTGGTTACCACAGGATCAACTTAGGCTACAACTGTATTGACACAAATTAATGAGGTTTCAATAAGTTGTTTAAAAATACTCAAGTTTAGACAGGAGTTTTAGTTTAGTCATATCATTACCGTTACTTACAGGAATGGACACTTATCTTAGAGATAGGGTGACTAAATCTATTAAAAGGGAAAACATATGAGAAAAAAATCTAGCCTGTGGGAAGAAGAATGTTTTGTTAATTTTGAGGCATAGTTAGTTCTTCTAAGGAAACAGAATATTCCTTCATTATTAACATGACTGGCATTGTAAAGCAAAAATGGACTTAAAATACAATCCAAAAGCATCTGTCAAATCATGTGGGCTTTTGAAACTTGCTTATTTCTACCAGATAATGGATCTGAGGGAATTTACTTGGTATGTGTACATCTTGTGCATGAATATAACAAATGCATCAAGTACATGTTTTAATTTTCTTATAGATTTTTAAGTTGCTTCCTAATGATGTCTTGGTCATACTTGGACCAATTTATGTGATCAAGATTAGTCCCTATTTTTCAATACAATTTTCTTATTTGCACAACTAGGATATCATTGCAGTACTCCAGAGCAGTTTTGCACTTATTATTTTTGTCTCTCTAAACCAAGGAAGAACAAAACGTTTCACAGCAGTTAGCACAGCTGCCTCAGAGTACTTGGTTCTCCGGTTCATTTATTCACCAGGGTGTCTTCTGTGATGTCTACATTTCTTCAAGATAGGCATCCTTTATATCCAGGGTTGCCATAAAACCATGAGGAAGGATGAGTGGAAAGAAAGTAGGTAGGGTGAGCATCCTGAGTGCAGGAACTTTTAGGAAGAGGTTGAGGTGTGAGAGGTCTAGAATTGGCCTCCATGGTCCTTCTTTTCTGGTACCAAAAAGATTCTGGAGTAGAATTCTTTTCTTTCTGATTGTGCAGGAACCGGTTCTATGGTATCCTGTATTTGCAAGGTTTGCAAAACCTGATGGAGGAGGGGTACATGACTGGGAGGAGGCTGTGGTATAGCCAAGTCTTATGGGGGGGGTGATCCAGGACATGAAGTAGCCGTTCTGTATGACGGACATAACCCATTTGTCTGTGGTAATGAATGACCACGCAGGGAGACAGTGAAAGAGACGGGCAGACAAGGGTATGGATGAGGGGGGTGGGGGCTGAAATTTTAGCAGGCAGTCAGACACTACCTGCCCTATCAGGAAAGGGAGGCCTTTGGCTGGAATACTGAGAAGGACTAGCTTGAGGAGGCTGTCTTCTAGGGGGTCTTCTAGATTGGGGGGGGGGGCTACAGGCCTGGAGGTTTCCTGACAAACTGTGTCTTTGCTGTGTAGTTCCTCTGGAACTTAGGAATAAGCAAGACTAGGGTGTGTTTTAGGTCCTGTAATTCTTTTCCTTTCTGTTGCAAGGATTTAAACAGGTCACCCACTTTTGTACCAAAAAGGGCTGAATGATCCAAAGGTGCAACAAGGAGTTTGGCCCTGAAGTCATCTGGGAGAGGCTGAAGTCATAGCTAGGAGTACCTTCTTAGTACTGAAGCTGATGAAGCTGACCTGGCTGAGGCTTCAGCTGCATCATAACTGCATCTTAAGGAGTGTCTATTCACTTGAGAGATGAGTGCTATCAGTGAAGACAAGGAGGATTTGGCTGCGCAGTCAGGGATGTCATCTAAATCCTTAGTGGTTTTGTTTAGCACAGCTAAGGAGTATTTGGTCATATGAGTTTGGTAGTTGGTGGCTCTAAATGAGAGGGTGGCAGAAGTGTAGATCTTCTTTCCCAACCTTTCCATAGTCTTGCTGTCCTTATCAGCAGGGAAGATAGTAGTTGTAGGAAGGAACTTGGAGGACCTATACGTAGAGATGGAGACCATGGCAGGATCAGCAGGAGGGCACTTAAAGAGAAATTTCTCCGTCTCAGGGACTTTAGTCTGTCTGCTCTACATGGGGCTGGAGGTTGGGAATCCGGGGTAATGGAGGCTGAGGCAAATGCATCCAGGAATGCTGGTTGAATAGGAAGATGGGAGGAGTAGTGGCAGAGGATTCTGCAGAAGGCCTAAGGGCCATAAAGACATTGAAAAAGCTCTGACTGAAGGCCTGCCAATCTGGCATGCTTTCAGAGGCCAGAGTAAGGAATCTTGTTTTTTGCTTTTTCTTTGAAGGGTCAGGCATCGGGGGTGGCGGAGGTGGTGTCTGACAGGCCCAGATTGAATGCTGGTCCCCCCTCGGCATCTAAGGCAGGTGCCGGTAAATCCTCTGTGGAAGTATCACACGCTCAAGACTGTGCGGCTTCCTCAGAGGTACCTGCTTTATCTACACCGGTGTATGCCGGATCCTTAGCCAAGCTGACATCGGCTACAGGCTGAGGTACATCAGACAGAGGCGCAGCTGATGAAGTAGGCTGCAAGGCTTGGCCCTCTTCCTAGGCAGTTTTGACGGGATGTTGGACGCGGCCTCCAACCATAAAGCCATTTGTTTCAAGCGTTGATTCTCTAAATACAAATGCAAGGCCTGCAAACAGCGACGTAAGGTCTTAAGAATAAACAATCGGCAAATGGCGCAGTTCTCGTGGTTGTGTTCCCTGCCAAAACAAGAGAGACACTGGTGATGGGTGCCTTTGTAGGGAATATGCTGACCACACTTGCCCTTACCAGATGACATGAACAGAGTATAAATATAAACAAAGTAGGACTGAAATAATCCCCAATGGAAGTACTTAACTGGATCTTTTTTCGATCAGACGTCCACGAGAAGCAAGAGCATCTGGCGTACGACTGGCGGCTGTAAAGTTCTGAGGACTGGTTATGCCCTAACAGGACAAGCTCCGACTGTGGCTTTTACTATGTTCTGAGGGCTGCTGTGTGCAGGCATCACTTTATAGGCCCATGTTCCAGAAGCCACATTCCAGAAGCCACATCGGACGTCTGACACACCAAGAGGGACTGAAAATCTTTGGAAACCTGGTCGGATGAACTGGAGAGGAAGAAGGGTAAACCCACAAGTAGAATACTGCAACACTGGAATAGAAGGACATAAATAAGGATTAGTTTTCTCTGTCCTGCACCAACCGAGTGCTGGGATAGGTTCAGGCTGTCCCTGAAGCTTGACCTAGACTAAACGGTTAATCAGAGGAAGACTCAAACAATGAATCAAGAGAATATCCTTATTCTTTATTCCAGTTAAAGCAGAATGAAAGTAATTCCAAGCAGTGTCTAAAGTATTACCTGGGTCAGAAGACATATACATATTTATTAATTTCTGGGAAGCAGGCAAATTATTTCACAAACTTAAAAGACGCTGTGCTGCCCTGTTTTACATGTACTGAAACAAAATCACTTACAAATAAATATTCTGCACACTCTGTAAGCTAGCCAATGAATACTGAAAGTTCTCTTTTTGTGTTTTGCCTTCCTGCCACCACCAACATCCAGAATGCTACCTTGAATAGGCGTATATAAATCTTGCTTTGTTCCAAGTCTTAAGCCAGACAAATAATTAAACATGGCCACATGTAGACAACAGATGTTTGTCCAGATTCCTGCAACCACTGATTAAAACATCTGGTTTGAACTAGAAATACCGCAGTCTTTGCAAAGTACTGACACTAGACTTGTTATCCACAGGGACTTCTTAAACAGTATATCTTACACCACCTTCTTATTTTACTCTGTACTTCAGAGAAAATCTCAGTACCCATACTCACAGGAATATAAAAAAAATACTTTAACTATGACCCCTATGCCTAGGGCATGCTTGTCGACAAAGTCCCAGTTCTGTTCTGAGATAGAATCAGCAGATACTCCCAAAAATTAAATAAAACTTGTCAGGGTAGGTTTACTGTTGGCATTACTCATGGCCAATATTATTTAGCTAGAAAGTAAAGTTCAAGGGGGCAAAATCATCAAACTGGGAAAATTTAACAGTCCGCACCCTAGCATGTTATTTTTTATATCAGTGAGCTGTATAAAATAAATAGCTTAAATATTTTAAATACATCAGCATAATTTCTGGGAGAAATGTTTTTTGTACCATTTTTTCCTCATGATATGGAATTTCTGTATTGCTGAGGAGGGTGGTTTTCACAGTGTGTTTATAGATTCAGAGGTAAGTACTAAGCTAGGCTAGCTGCCTTTGTAGGTCATTTTAAGCCTAGTCAATTTCCCTCAGAGGTGAAAATCAAACCCTGTACCTTGTGGCTGTGATGTAAACACCTTAACCATTATGCAAACCCTATAAATCTGAGGTCAGGATTAAAATCTGTACCTTGTATCTATGAGGTGAAAACCTTAACCACTATGCCAAATCTACTCCTATGTTGTTCTGCAAACACACTTCAGCATTTGTTTTAATAGTTAGGGTATTTTGTGTGTCATTACACATACTAGGAATTACTTGCTACAGTCTATAATACTTACCTGTTAGAAGCTTCTGCCAGTAGGAAATAATACATTTCATACCAGGAAGTAGTGCTTTTCAGCCAATCAGCTTACAAGATATGTTCTGATTAAAGAACTTATTTGATTAGGTCCCATAACAATTAGCCAGGTATCAAGTTCCAGCGCTACTTTATATGGTGACCAAACTTTAAAATTGAACTCTTGACCCTGAAAATGGGAGGCAGAAATCTTAAACACTGATGCCACCATACTGCTCCTATCATTACAATCAGCAAAGTACATTATCAGTACTACCTTAATTTGGAAAGACTTCTGAAATGCAGTTAGTAGGACAGATTTCCAAGCAGTCGTACCACTACTGGACAAGAAAGATATAAATGCGTTAACAAAAGGACAAGGTTTCTCCGAAAGACTGTCCTACAAAAGAAGACTTTGCTCCTAGAACACAAATTCAAACAGTAGCGACCTGTAAAGGTATACAATGAAGACCTAATGCTGGCACTGTCAATGTCACACATATCTCCAGAAGCTATATTCCTGAAACAAGAATTTGAAGCAACCATTCCAAATTACTGTCCACTCCCTGCATTAGATGGCTCAA
This sequence comes from Protopterus annectens, assembly GCF_019279795.1. Classification (NCBI taxonomy): domain Eukaryota; kingdom Metazoa; phylum Chordata; order Ceratodontiformes; family Protopteridae; genus Protopterus; species Protopterus annectens. Next base: position 1,590,530,571 of record NC_056737.1, read on the forward strand.
GCAGGTCACTTACTGGTAAAATCATGCAATAATCACCTGGACAACGACTATTTGGTTACTGGATTCCCTTTCTGATAAAGGTAAAAAGAGAAATGATTTCTCCTTTTTTTATCAACTCTCTTGAGGAAGAAAGTTTTTTTTCCGCATTTAAAGTATGCATCTCACACACACACACACACACACACACACACACACACACACACAGAGTTAATACTGCTCTTCTAAGAGGAAGACATATGCTATAAAAATGTAATAACCCACCTATAGAAAAAAACAAAAGGCAGACTCTCAAAGAGATCCACTCCCTTTCAAATATCAAGTATGGGCTCTTTTCAGAAAAGGCCCGTGACCTCCAAAATTCTTCTAATATGCATAACAGAAAAAAAGAAAATAGTCCTTCAGGAAATAATGTCAGTTATAAAAATCAACTCTCAAAGAATGGCAGAATTCAAGACTTGTGGAGTCTCAAGTGGGAAGGACCACCCTACACACACAGGAGCTGCTAATGCAAACTAATTTAGGTCAAAGATTTTCTTCAGCTTGTTTTTATGCTTCAATGGCACCCGACTATTTGCAACATCCTGGTCCCACCACTTAGCCTGCCTCCACTTCAGTTTGTAAATTCACCATACATGCAGGTTATGTCCAGTTGTTTAAAAAATCAGGAAAGTGCAAGAACTGAATATGGAATAACTGACTACTTCAAAAGTGGGAAAAATATGTGACAAGGTTGTATACTGTCACCCTACTTATCTAATTTATATGCCGAACACTTCAGCCAAACACATCAAGTGAAATGTTAAGTTAGATGAACAGAACTCTGGAATTAAAATTACTGGAATAATTTTTAACAACCTGAGATAAGTAGATGACACTATTCTGATTCTGCAAATGAGAAACAGCTGAAGAGTCTACTGATGAAAGTGCAGACAGAAAGCATAAACGCTAGCTTGCTGTTCAAGATTAAAAAAGTAAAATGATGTCATCTAGTTCTACCCATTGTCAGCAAAAATATGGAGAAGTGGAGACAGTAGCAGGTTTTATTCTCCTGGGCTCAAAGATTTCTACAGTTTCTAAACAGCATTCCAATCTGAAAAGGCAGCTGGGGTAATGACTTCTTCACTACCTCAGGCATCTGCAGGCCTGGCAATAGAGTATACAGACCAGGTATTTAAGTACTGCAGTGGCCACAGTGTAGATCCTCTTGTCAATCCTGTCCATTCCATGTGACTAGGGAGATCAGGATTTGTGCTATACAGCAGAGACTAAAAAATAATCTGTGCTTCCATTTTCCAAAGCAATTGGAGGAAACCCTAGCTAAATTATGTCAGCTGTGTCATAGTCAGGGCTCTAACCCTCTATGCCATTTATTTTGTGATACTTTTTGAAGTAAGTTATAAACAACAAATCAAGAAGTACTTAAAATGCTGAAAACATGCACTTTAGCAGACAGTAAAATAAAATCATGACTCAACCAAGTGATGTCTTACTGGGGTTAAACCTCCTGCACCACCACAGCTCCACAAGCCCATATTATATTGTCGAAACGGCATTACAGCAAATGTTATTTCGACAACACAAAGAGCGGAATGCGAAAACTCTGTCAGCGATTTTTTTTCCCTAGGGAAATAAATTGCTTGGCCTGAGCTGTGATACTGCCCTTTACCCCACTGTAGTGCGATCTCGGAGTTGGTATATTTAATCAGGAGCGGTGTGGAGGGCGAAGCCCCCCACTATGAAATGTTTTTACTGGTGTGTTTTGTGTTATTGGTCTACTGGAAAAAAATCGGTGAGCTGGGGTTTTGCTGTTTTCATATTTCGTTGTGTCGTCGAAATGGCATTTGCTGTAATGCCATTTCGACAATATAATACAGACCCCAGCTCCACTATTTAAATGCTTCTACTGTGAAGCAGCACAACTTCAGGGAAAAGAAAATGCAAGATTTTCCAGCAAAAACAGGCATTTCTCTTTTCTGAGGTTGTGACATTTAAGTTATATTTTTAAGTGTTTTTTTTTTTTTTTGGGGGGGGGGGGTACAAGGAAGCCTATAACAAACAAAATGAGATTAAAAGTCTGAGTGGTTTAGTGGTTTTCATGTACTTTGACACAACCTGCGTTAAAGATTTAGTGACAATATAAAAATACTGACTTCACATTTCTGAAATTGCCAAGGCTGAAAATATTTGATGCTTGTAACTTCTGTGGTATGTTCGATTTGTGGTTTGTTTCTCCAGTCTTTTTTAGCATCAACATTTTTAGTGTCCATATTCTATACTAAACAATTTTTCGGTATACATTTTATTTCTTAATTCTCTACATACTTGCCATTGAATTTCCAGCATCCCAATCCTGCTATAAATGCATTAATGTGTTACATGATTGTGGCCTGGGAAGTGACCAAAAGGGTACCTGGACCACTTACTCATGCAGTTTAACAAATAAACAGAAAAGTAACAGTAAAATCTGAACAAGCCCCTCTTGTGCCTGCAGTCACTAAACAAGACCCTTTTTGAAGGGTACAGTAAAGGACTGAACATGAAAAACAAAATGCACTTCTACTGCAAAACTCTGGAGGGGTAAAAAAGCACCAACAACTGAACCCTTCTAAAAATGTAATAGAACCACTGCAGTTAGATGGAATCATCATAAGGATTTATATAAAAAAATGAAAATAGTTAAGCTTTCATGCAGTGCATTCCTTCTCAAGTCACATACAATTAAACACTCAGAAGCAGTACTGAACAAGTGTTTATATACAAAACAATGTGACTTGAAATAATCATAAAAATGTGGACCAATAACAGAAGGAAAGCAATTATTTAATTTAATCAACAAATCTTAGACGTCCAAATGGGTTAAGTATAACTTTTGAAACAGCCAATACATAAAGTTAAGCAGTTTATTTGACAAAATTCCTTACCAAGTGGCAATTAAACAAAAGCTGTCAAAAAAGCATTCAGACAATATTATAACAAAACTACTGATCATGAGAACGAATTTCTAAGGAAACCCTTTTGAAAATCAAACTTTGTGTAATTAAAACATTCACAGTTCATAAGTTAATATTCTGTTGTTACACAAGACTGATTTCTTTAATGACAGAACTCCAACAACAAAAAATATAAGATTAATACAACAAAAACTTTTAACCCTAAAATTACCATGATGTTATTGCATGCAAGGCAATGAAACAGTTACCTGACAAGCAACCTAAAGGTGAAAAACAAATACTCGGACTAATGGAATATAGCTTTGTGGTACAGTTCTAGAAAATGTCACTGTGGACAAGATTGTAGGCAGAGTTAGTAGCATGGCCTCAGAATAAAACAGGAGGCCACACACAAAAAATAAACATGATGATAGAATAAATTAGGAGACTGTGGTCCATGAAAACTAAAAAAGTAGACATCTGCTACAGTTTCTCTAAAAGTATGACCCTGCTATTTGAATACCTATGGTTATAGCAACCAACCTCTGACTACCAAGGGTTAAAAAACTTGCAAATCAAAGTTTTTAGAAGCAAGACAGGTTTTCAAATACTATTAACAAGCAAGGTATTACAGATTAATAATGCACCCCAAAATAAGAAGGAACTAGCGGCAAAGCAGCCTCACAGGAAACGTCAGTGAAGGAAAGTGCAAAGCTAAGGCCAGAGCAGAGTAAAGTTTACAGACCCTTGATGACATAGTGGTGTGGATGTGCTCTGGAGAAAAGCACAGTTATGTGAGGGTACTTACCTTAGCTAAACATGTTCGAATAGTAACATCATTACTGTATTATAAACTATACTATAAACAAATGCAATACTGCCACAAGATTGCAACAGTTTCCCAGCCTCTGCCTGACATGGAAAGGGGTCTATTCCACAGATGGAGTCGTCTCTGGGACATAAATCTGTCCCACCAACAAGTCCTATTGATGTCACAAACCAGGTTGAGGCCGCTTATGTGGGTTACTCGAGTGGAGCTTGAATTGTGGATATGCAGCAGTCCCATCAAGGCGGGTTCTGAGATCTCCTTGTACGCCAGACAGAGGTCAACTCTGAGGAGTCTGTATGAAACTGAGTAGAGGGACAGGGCTTTTTAGCCTGTGTAGGGTAGATTTTTGAAGTCCTGGATTCTCCTAGTGAGGAACCTCTGTGGTCTCTCCAGCTTCTGCATGTGGTTTGCGAGGTACATGCCAAATGGGGCATTGTACTCAATAATGCTTATAAGGGAAGAATACAGGGATGTTATGACCTCCTTGTCCCTGGATGAGATACCCTTAATTATGAGGTGGGCCATGTAGAAAGCTTTCCATACAATGGAAGCAACATGGTGGTCAAAAGTCAGGTTGCTAGCAACCTGGGTGCCCAAATCCCTCATGACTGACTGCATGCTTAGGACATTGTTATTAATGTGATCATTTGTGGGGACGTCACTCTCCCCAAAGGGGGTATTCAGCTTGAGGCCATGTTTCTGGCATATTAAATTTTTACAGGGACATTGGAGGGACTATAGACCGCAAAAGCAATGCAGTAGTTGCAGCTGAGTAGTGAAACCAGTGATCAGATCATTCATGTAACAGGATTTTATGCATTGACTTGCTACACTGGGTTGAAATTTTACTTGGAAAATAAAAAAAAAAAAATCAGTGGTAGACATACCTTACAAGCTAATAATGCACATGGCAGTGCTTTTATAGCAGGGTAAAAACTCTAACTGCACTTTGAAAGTACAGTTAAAAGTCCTTTCTTGTCCGTTTTAATTTAAGCAATCCATTTGTAATGGTCTCAATGTGCACCTACTTATAGTGATAGTGATACTGTAAGTTAGACTTCTGCCCACACTTTGTTTCTTAACTTATAAATCCTATGACCTCCTTGGATCTACTACCAGGTTAGCCTACTAGGCATTCAATACCCTGTCATTCTTAAAAACACGGTCTAGAATTTTCCATCTGAGTAAAAATGTCATAATTTGTGTAAATCTGTTTTGTCGTGTTTGTTTACATCTGTGAAAAAAATCCTTTTATTTGTGTTTTATTTTGTGTTTTAAACTGTAAAAATGTAACAGTTTGTTGAATGTCTTTTTGGAGCTTTTCTCCCCGGGCCTCCACTGAAAATGGACATGTATCCAGTCGGACTATCTCGGTAAACATATGTAAAATAAAAATAAAATAAATAAATAAAACAAATAATAACTATAAAGCTATTCCTACACAAGGGAGTGACATTTTTACCTCTCCATGCAATGGTTATAAACTGGAAGTTCTGCTGCAAAAGGGAACAAAATCCTCATCATATTCTGCTCTTCTGTGGAGCTAAAAGGTTACTGACCAGTGTGCCCGTATCTCCCTTCTCAGGCTAATATTAGAATAATTAGAGCAGGCTGTTGCTGAGCAAAAAATCCCTGTCTGCCAGGGGGCAGAACCCCCCCCCCCCCCCCAAAAAAAAAGTGGCTTATCCAGCCTCTACCTTTACATACGATCACACCATACACCTCAAGAATTCTCCGGTACAGTCTAGTACGTAAACTGCAATATACTCTTAACAGAAAAAAAGAATAACCCAGTCACTCACTGCAAAAGTGACCCAGATATCAGTTTCAGCCTCTCATGGTCAGAAAGCAATGTTTTTGTGTTCCTGCAAGTTGAACTTTTTCACACTTTTCCAACAAATGCGATTTATACTACAGCACAGCCTACTCCTACAGCATTGCCACAGTGAAAGTAATCATTTAGGAAGCCAAAACCATGGGATGAAAAGTTGTTATGGTTATCCACTTGGCACAAAATTATTTGACTCTTCATTACTGGAGGACATGGGGAAAATGTGGGGGTTTAAAGACGCAAATGGGCAAGAAATTAAAAGTAAAGAAACTGGCGAGAACACACACACTTCTATACTTGAAGGAAAGATGCAAGCAGGCAGTCTCTCAGACGGGAGTATAAAAAATGTTAGCTGCAGCAATACCGTGAAAGACATCCATTCCAAACAGCAATCATCAGCTGCTGCAACCTTTTACAAAATCTAGTAGGCAGGACTTCCGATAATGCTAGTCCAAAGTGGTTTGAATCAAGGACATTCACAAAGGTGATGGAGAGAATCAAGAGATGTCACTAAATGCTCAAGTAACATTTCGCTTGGAAAATAAGAGATTGTTTCACACTCAAAAATGAATGAATGAATAAATAAATAAAAAAAACAAAAAGATTAGTAGAAAATATGGCCATAAACTGTGTATATCTAAAGCAGTATGCCTCTCAGCTTTTAAGATGCAGAAGTCAACAACTAAGAAACGTGTGTGGAGGAGGACGGTTACCTACCATTACAGTGTCAGCCAGTGTGGATTCCTGATGACTTAGCCATAACAGCATTACAACAGAGATCAAAGTAAGCTAAAAGTCTGCTAGAAGCATAAGGAAGGCTGTTGAGAGGTCTGGATTGGATAAGTGATACATACAGTCATAAGTCTGGGTCCCTTTTGTTTTTTGTTAGTGTATGAAAGTCTGACTCTGCGTCTAAAAGCACTGATTTGATTCCTATTGGCAATCCAGTCACACATGTCAATGACACTGGAAGCGCCATTACATCTAGGAAATGTGATACATAGTACATGGTGCCTCTAAGGCCCTTCACTTAATAACCTGAAAGTCAAAAGAAGCATCTTCACAACAAACAAAGTTGTCATACTAAGATTAAAACCAATTATAGGTATGCACTAACAGTCACAGTAGAGAGATGAGCACTGAAAGGGATGGTATGGCTTGAATACATTAAGTATCCTTCAAGAGAAAATGAATAAACTGCACACACAAAACATACACAAACTCAAAATAATGACATAAAATGGCACCATACAAAACAAGAAATTCACATGAATCTACATCTGTAATGTAAATACTTAAGCTCCTGTGTTCAAGAGCATTTACTACAACAGATAGACTGGATCAGCCAAGTCCTGATGTGCCAAGGAACATTCTCCTGAAGAGAAGGAATTCGCAAATCTGCTGGACTGCTAAACAAGCAGCCACAAGAGGGAGATAATGTTACAGCAGCAAAATAACTACATTTTTGGCTTCTTGACCACGTAAACTGCTCTACATAAATTATTCAATTTTAAGCAAGATCCTACAGGTCAAAGTAACAAGCAGCAGCAGTGTACACAAATTAGCTGCTAGGAAAGGTGTGTCATAAGAACAGAAACTAAATGGTTCTGCAGAACAAGAAAGACAATAGAATGTGTAAGTACAAACTAAAGATACAAAGCTAAGCAAGAATGGAACTAGAGAAAAGTAACCCTGAAGGAAATATATCATGCAGTAATGCACTGCAATTGTCGACTGTAGAATACTCTCAGCAAGTGAAACAAAAAAACAAAGAGAGGGCATTGTACCAGGTCAGCTGATAAAAAGAGCAACAGCCCAGAAGGGTGCTACAGTAATAAATAAATAATAATAATAATAAAATCAGTACAAGCAAATGAAGTGCAAATGTGAAACTTCTGCACAGAGAACACTCTGATGAATCAAACTTCACCACTGTTTCCAGCAATGAATTCCAGTACCTTATCACTTGCCCTGGCGAACAATGGTTCCCCAAATCAATCTTTCCACTCCATGTCCTTTCATTTTTGGTATACCTCATATGTGTACCCTTACATTATTCATGGAGGTTTTCTTCACTGGCATACATATTTGAAGGGCCCAAATTTTCCCTGTTCTTTCATACAAGTTACTTTTGTTATCTTCCTGTACACAGTAACCCTTACCTTAAAATCTGCATTACCCAGTTACAAACTCAATAACACACTACAAAATACAATGTATGTGGCTCTACCATATGTAACAGCAATGGGAGCTCTGCTTCCCCAAGTCCTAGGCTGCCACTTACTGAATTGCTCAAAATGGGATATTTCAATAAAGAAATATAGGACTATAAAGAAAGTACAGTTGTGTACCTACCATAAATGTAGATTTGCAAGTGTACTCACTGTCGCAGTCATTACACTTGGGCTACTTTAGCTGTTATCCGCTGGCAGGCTACCTGCAGTTGGCCCGAGTTCCAAAGTCTTGGTCCGGCGTCGGTTGCTGTCGCCTCTTCCCTGACGTCAGTGTGCCAGGGCTATAAAAGATGCAACCAACGCCATTTTCTTCAGGTTTTTCTTGCCCCAGATGTCAGGTGCTCCAGATAAGAAGGCTGGAAAAATAAAATTATGCCAAAAAGCATGCATGTACTAATATAAACATTAACTCCATCTACAAGCAAATACACCACATAGGTTGTATAGAGTTGAGTAGTACAGAGAAGTCCCAGCAATGTAAAGGGGGATGGTGGGTGGGTAACCTGGACTGCAACAGTGAATACACTCTAACATCTACATTTATGGTAGGTACACAACTGTACTATGTTCATCGTGTTTCACTGTTGCAGTCATTACACTTGGGTTGAATCCCAAAGTTGAGGTTGGGCGGCTGGGTCTAGATTGGATGTGGAGAGGCTACCAGGCCCTGCAGGACTGCAGTGGCAAAGCCTGCTCTGGATTTAGAGTAGAGAGGCAAGTGGCAGTGCTTGGTGAAAGTGTGCACTGAGCTCCAGGTTGCAGCTTCTAAAATGTCTTTGGTTGGTACTCCTCTGAGAAAGGCTGCTGAAGTTGCTGTTGCTCTAGTAGAATGTGGCCTAATGACCTTAGGCACTGATTTGCCATGCTGTGCATAACAGAAGCGGATGCAGTGTCCTATCCATTTTGAAATTGTCTGCTTTGTGATAGGTTTTCCTTGTGATCCTGCAGCATAGGCTACAAACAGTTGCTCAGTTTTTCTGAAAGCTTTTGTTTTGTCCAAGTAGAATCGTAGCTGTCTGTGTATATCCAAAGCGTGCAGAAGTCTCGCCCCTTTATTCTGGGGATTTGGGTAGAAAGTTGGCAAATGAATGGTTTGGTTCAGGGCCACATTGGAAACTACTTTTGGCATGAATGTTGGGTTTGTCCTGAGAGAAACCCTGTCCTGGTGAAAAATGATGAAAGGTTCCACAGCCATTAATGCTTGTAACTCTGATACTCTTCTTGCTGAAGTTATTGCTAGGAGCAGAGCAGTTTTCCATGATAAGAATTTTATATCAGCTGTGCTGACTGGTTCAAAAGGAGGCAGTGTGAGTTTTTCTAAAACAAAATTGAGATCCCAAGTTGGTACTGGTGCTCTCCATGGGGGTCTTATTTGCCCCTCTGAGGTACTGTCTTAGTAGAGGATGTGAAAAAATAGGAGGTTCCGTATTGTAATGAGCTGAAATGGCAGAGGCATGGATTTTAATTGATGAGAAAGATAGGCCTTTGTCCAGCATCTCAGTTAGGTATTGTAAAATCCGAGGTATATTTGGAACAAGTGGGTCGAGCCCTTGTGCCTGGTTCCAAGCACAGAATCTCTTCCATTTTTCTGCATAAGATTTCCTACTGCTGAGCCTCCTGGCTTCTAAAATGACATCCATAACCGCTTTAGAGAGAGGTGCAGTCTGAGTGGCTACATTATCTGCCATGCTGCCAGATTTAAGGTTCTGAGTTGACTGTGCAGAATCTGATTGTTTTGTTGAGTCAGAAGATGAGGAATTTGAGGTAAAGGCCAAGCTGGGCCCTGACACAAGCTCTTTAGGACTGGGTACCAGTGCTGGCGTGGCCAGTCTGGGGCAATCAGGATCATTTTTGGCCTTTCTTGTCGGACTTTTAGGAGCACCTTGGTAAGAAGAGGCATTGGAGGGAAGGCATAGACTGTCAGAGCTTTCCAGCTGAATGATAGAGCATCTAGTTTCCATGCTTGAGAGTGATAAGTTCTTGTGCAGAATTTCTGTAGTTGGCAATTGTGAGGGGAGGCAAAAAGATATATGTCTGGGCGTCCCCAATTCCTTGTTATCATGCTGAACACCTGTGGATTTAGTTTCCATTCGTGAGGGTCCATGAGATTTCTGCTTAGTTCGTCTGCCAGTGTATTTTTTGTTCCTGGCAGGAACTGTGCCTGCAGATGTACCTGAAAGTTTAGTGCTGTGTTCCACAAGGTCATGGCTTGCCTGCATAGGGGGTAGGAATGTGTGCCCCCTTGCTTGTTTATGTACCACATAACTGAGGTATTGTCCGTCTTTATTAGTAGTTGTCCTGGATGCAGTAGGTCCTTGAAAGCTGTCAGGGCATTCTGTACAGCTAGCATCTCTTTCTGATTGATGTGAAGATGCATTTGCTCCTTGGGCCACGTGCCCTGAATACATTTTCCTACCATATGTGCCCCCCGGCATAATCCGATGCATCCGTTGTTATTGTCTGCCTGGCTGTGGGTAAGGTGAAAGGCTGTCCCTTGTTGTGGTGACAGGCCTGGGACCACCATCGAAACTCCTGTTGTAGGCAGGGAATTAAAGTTATGATTGTCTCCAGGCTGTGACAATGTTGAGTCCAAACACTTTTTAGATACCATTGTAGTTTCCTCATATGCAGTCTTGCATATGGAATTAGTAGAATGCAGGACGCCATGAAGCCCAGGGCCTGCAGAATTTTTCTTGCAGGGAGCTGGGTCTTTGTTGCCATCAGTTGAAAGTAATGAGTTAGTTGCCTTTGTTTGTCTGGCGTGAGATAAGCCATCTGGGCAGTTGTATTTACGCTTGCACCCAGGAATATTATTTTTTGAGAGGGCACTAGTTTTGATTTCTTTTCGTTACTGTGTACCCTAGGCAAATTAGTAATCTTTTTACAAACGCCAGATGCTTTAGTAGAATGTCTGCTTGAATAAGGCAGTCGTCCAAGTAGGGATATATTTGAATTCCTTTTTGTCTGCAAAATGCAATTACTGGTGCCAGGCATTTTGTGAAGACCCTGGGCGCAGTAGATAAGCCAAAGGGCAGTGCAGAGAATTGGTAATGCATTGAGCCTGCTATGAATCTGAGGTACCTTCTGCAAGTTTGTCTGATTGGGACATGCAGGTATGCCTCCTTGAGGTCCAAAGTAACTAGCCAAGCCTTCTTGCCCAGCATGGGCAGAAGCTGCTGTAGTGTTAACATTTTGAATTTTGGAACATCCAGGAAAGTATTTAGGATTGACAGGTCCAGTATTGATCTCCAGGCTTTGTCCTTTCTGGGTACTAAGAAAAGTCTTGAGTAAAATCCTTGCCCCTGTTCTTGCTGTGGTACTCTTTGAATAGCTTCCATGTCCATGAGAGCAGCAATTTGTTTTTGCGCCTCTGCCCATTGGTTTTGTGGCAGGTCCGGCATACCTCTTGATTTTGGAAGCGTGTGAAAGTGGAACCTGTAACCCTGAGAAACAATATTCAGTACCCATTTGTTCTGGGTGATTATGTGCCAATTTTTTGAGAAAAGTGCTAGCTTAACCCCTAGGGGTGCTGCCAAAAGTTAAGTGCTTGGCATCTGTAGAGACAGAGAATGCTGCATTATGGAACAGATTTAGGTGTTCAGGAGTGCTTTAGAGATATTTTCAACCTATACAAAGACCATTCACTTCCAATAATAAAAATGACACCACAAAACTTTTCTTTAATAGAAATATCATTTTTACTGACTGTTCGTGATATACTTCCTTCAATTCACTCAAGTTTGTATTTGCTTGGCCACCACACACTACATTTTCAGGTAACATAAAAAAAGAAAAGATAAGAAAAATAAAAGAAAACCTTCTGCATGCAGTGCTATTTGGTAATTTCACTGCTATGCCCATGCACAAAGTCTTCAAAAGAGATGCAAATGTGGAAGAAAATTGCTAGTAACATGACTATATTTTCAAACATACAGAAAAGTACAGTTGTGTACACTTACCATAAATGTAGATGTTCGAGTGTATTCACTGTTGGAGTCATTACATTTGGGTTATCTGCTTGTAGGTAGCCCTCAGCTGGCATGATTATCAAAGTCTTGGGTCCTGCATCGGTTGCTGTCTCTTCCATGATGTCAGGTAGTCAGGGGTATAAAACATGCAGCCAACGCTATTACATCAGTTTTTCTTGCCCCAGATGTCAGGTGTCTCCATAATGGGAAGCAATTATATACAAGATGACACCTCCAATTATAAGCAAATACACCAGAAAGCTTAAATACAGTAAACAAGAAGAGAGGTATAGCAAACAGAAGTCAGGGGGCTGAAGGGAGGGTAACCAGGACTGCAACAGTGAATACACTCAAACATCTACATTTATGATAAGTGTACACAACTGTACTATGTTCTTCGTATTTCACTGTTGAAGTCATTACATTTGGGTAGATTCCCAAAGCTAGGGAACGGAGGAGGTAATTAGAGAGCATTAGGACCAGCTATTAGGCCCTGCAAGACTGCAGTGGCAAAACCAGCTCTGGATTTAGAGAAAATAGGCAAGTGATGATGCTTGGTGAAGGTATGAACAGAACTCCAGATAGCAGCTTCTAGGATGTCCCGGATAGGAACACCTCTTAGAAAGGCTGTTGAAGTAGATGCAGCCCTGGTGGAATGTGATCTTATCCCCTGTGGAGTAGATTTTCCATGGTGCTTATAGCAGAAATGAATGCAATGGCCTATCCATTTAGAAATGGTTTGATTTGAAATGGCCTTCTCCTCTGCCCCTGCAGCAAAGGCAACTAGCAGCTGTTCAGTTTTTCTGAGAGGCTTAGTCCTGTCCAAACAAAATCTTAGTTGTCTGTGTACGTCCAAAGAGTGCAGTATTTGTTCTCCTTTGTTCTGTGGATTAGAAAAGAAGGTTGGCAAATGAATGGACTGATTAAGGGCCACACTGGATACAACCTTGTGCATACAGGAAGGATTGGTCCTGAGGGACACCCTGTCTGCATGGAAGATGATGAAGAGCTCCACTGCCATGAGGGCCTGTAATTCAGACACTCTTCTTGCTGAAGTGATGGCTAGAAGGAAGGCTGTTTTCCAAGAAAAGAATTTCAACTCTGCAGTTGCAGCTGGCTCAAAGGGAGGTAGAGTGAGCTTTTCCAATACAAAGTTAAGGTCCCAGGCTTAAGTAGGGGCTCTCCTGGGTGGTCTTAAATGTTTGGCCCCTCTGAGGAATTGCTTCAGCAGTGGGTGAGAGAAGAGGGGTGGCTCCGTATTATAATGTGCTGAAATGGCAGAGGCATGAATTTTAATCGAAGAGAAGGAAAGGCCCTTGTGAAGCATCTGTTAAGTATTGAAGAATATAAGGTAAACATCCCCTGAGTTTGGCACCAGGAACAGAATCTTTTCCACTTTTCAGCATAGGATTTTCTAATACTAGGCCTCCTTGCCTCCAAAATGACATCCAGCACTTGCTTACTGAAAAATGGTAATGGAGAGCTCAGGGAATTAACAAGGCTGCAAGGTTCAGGGTTTGAAGCTGGGGGTGCAGAATCTGACACTCCTGCTGGGACAGAAGGGAAGGGGTCGGAGGCAGGTGCCATGGTTCCAGCAGTGACACACACTGCTCAAGAAGGGGTACACCAGTGTTGGCGTGGCCAGTCTGGTGCAATGAGTATTGTCCTTGGTTTGTCCTGTTTGATCTTTAGTAGAACTTTGGAGAGGAGAGGAGAGGCAGAGGGGGAAAGGCATAAACTGAGAGGTTTTCCCAGGTGAAGGACAGGGCATCCACTTTCCAAGCTTGTCTGTGGGGAGTCCTTGTGCAGAATTTGTCCAATTTGTAGTTCTGAGGGGAGACAAACAGGTCTAGCTCTGGGCTCCCCCATTTGTTTTTCAACATGTTGAATATCTTTGGTTCCAGTTTCCACTCATGTGGGTCCATGAGATTTCTGCTTAGGTCATCTGCCAGTGAGTTTAGCTTGCCTGGCAGGAATTGAGCCTGTAGGTGCACTTGGAACCTCAAGGCTGTGTTCCACAGAGCCATGGCTAGTCTGCAGAGGGGGGCATGAGTGGATTCCCCCCTGCTTGTTTATGTACCACATAACAGTGGTGTTGTCTGTTTTTACCAATAATTGTCCGGGAAGGATATGGTTCTTGAAGGCTGTCAGAGCATTCTGTACAGCTAACATTTCTTTTTGATTAATATGCAGGTGGATTTGACTCTGGTTCCATTTGCCCTGAATGCACTGCCCTGCCAAGTGAGCCCCCCATGCATAGTCTGATGAGTCTGCTGTTAGGGTATGGGCGGCAGGGAGTAGAGTGAATGGCAGTACCTTGTTGAGGTAGCAGGCCTCGGCCCACCAAAGGAATTCTGTCTTTATACAAGGGATGATAGGAATCACTGATTCCAGGTTTTGCAGTTTCCTCATATGCAGGCTTGCATATAGAATTAGTAGGATGCAAGAGGCCATGAACCCCAGTGCTTGCAGTATTTTCCTTGCAGTTAACTGGGTCTTTGTGGCCAGTAATTTGAAGAAGGCTGTCAGATAAACTTGTTTTTCTGGCGTGAGGTACGCCATCTGGGAAGCTGTGTTCAAGCTTGCTCCCAGGAATACAATTTGTTGGCAGGGTACTAGATGAGATTTCATTTTGTTTATGGTGTACCCCAGTGAGGTTAGCAGTTTCTTTACAAATGCCAGATGATTTAATAGTATGTCCTGGCTTTCTGCCTGAATTAGACAATCGTTCAGGTATGGGTATATCTGAATATTTCTTTGCCTGCAAAATGCAACGACTGGAGCAAGGCATTTTGTGAATACCCTGGGCGCAGTAGATAAGCCAAAGGGCAGTGCAGAGAACTGATAATGCATGTAGCCTGCTCTGAAGCGTACGTATTTTCTGCAAGAATCCCTTATTGGGATGTGCAGGTAAGCTTCCTTTAAATCCAATGTTGCCAGCCAAGCATTTTTCCCAGCATGGGAAGCAGTTGATGAAGAGTTAGCATTTTGAATTTTGGAATTACCAAAAAGGTGTTTAGGATAGATAGGTCTAGGATAGGATGCCAGGAGTTGTCTTTTCTGGGTACCAGGAAAAGTCTGGAATAAAAACCTTGTCCCCATTCTTCTGCTGGGACAGGTTGAATAGTCCTGATACTTAGAAGACAGAGAACCTGCTGTTGAGCCTCTGCCCACTGATTTGGGGGTAGGTCTGACCAGACTTTTGGGGTTGATAAGGTGTGGAAGTGGCATCTGTATCCTTGGGAAACTATTTAAAACCCATTTGTCTTGGGTAATGAGTTCCCAGTTTTTTGTATGCGGGGCGATCTTTCCCCCTTAAAGGCGTGGTCAGTTGAGCAGGGCTTGGAAGGTTTAAGGTTAAGTCATTGTGACAGTTTACCATAGGGGGTGTCTTACTACTTCCAGCTTTGGAATTGGGAGCCCCCCACTGCTTAGGCCTGTGAGTACCTTAAGACTGTGGCCTAGGTGGTCTGTTGTTCCTGGATTTGGACTGAGAAGGCCTGGAAGAGTCAGGAAAGGACCAATTCTTAGAAGGTCAATGCCTACTAAATCTGGGAGGCTGTACTTGCAGGAAATCTTTAACAGTTTGCATAGATTTAGCTGTTTCCTCCATCGTTTTAAGAACGTCTTCTGCTTTATTGGCAAACAGGCGGTCTTGGTTTAAGGGAGCATCCAGTAATATGGCTTTATCATGATCTAGCAGAGTTTGCTCCTTAAGTCAAGCATGCCTTCTAAGAACAGACCCAGTAACAGCAGCCCTACAAGATGCCTCTAAGGAGTCAAAGCCACATTGCAAAGTATGTTTACCAACTTGTTCAGCAGAATGCATTAAATCCCGTAATTCTTTACTTTCCGCACAGTCAGGAATCAACATCAATTTCTGTTTATGTAATCCAATAAGATGCTGCTGGTACTTTAACATATGAAACTGGCAGTTTAAGGCCCTAATGGCCAAAGTAGCAGAAGTGTACACCTTCTTACCCCATCTGTCCAGGGCCCTGGAATCTCTATCACAGGGGGTAGGATTTTTGGCAGTAGTAGCCCTAATGCCTTTGGGTCCCTGTGAAATGGTCTCTGGGTCCGCAGTAGGATTCTTAAAGAGGAACTTGTGAGAATCAGGTACTCTGCATTACTGGTCAGGTTTCCTGGGAGCCGGAGGTAAGGTGTCTGGGGCCAGGCTAGATTCCAAGAAGGCATCATCTACAATGGCCAGTACACGGGGGATAGCTAAAGGCCTGTGTTGAGGCAGGAGTAAGAATTCCCTAAGCCTCTTTTTGGAGTCTGAGTAATCCTGGCTTTCCCAGCGAAAATGCTCCCTAAGAGTGTGCAAAATTTCACCAAAAGAGAAATCTTCTGGAGGGGAAGCAGAGGGAATGGAGTCCTCTGCATCAGAATCCTCATAGGTAGAGAAGGGCAAATCATGGTCATCAGAAGAAACAAAAATTTCAGAATCCTGATCAGAAGAATTAGAAGGAAAATCAGTTTTAGGTCTCTTAGAGGGAGAAGGGTGGCTTCCCCTAATTAGAGTAATAAGGTCTTCAGCCATTCTTATTTGTTTCTTAGGCATATGGGCCTGAACATGCGGTTTGGACGTCAGTTTTCTAGGCGTGGATAAGAGTCTTAGGCCTTGAAGAAGAAGATGGTGTTGGTTTGATATGCAAGTCAGTAGGCCTGAATAGACCCTTAGAAGCCGGTGCCTGCACAGCGGCTCCGGACCCATCCAAGGTAGAGACATCCACAGGTTCCATAGTCGAAGAAGCATACTGGAGTCTGAATGGGTCTCAGCAGAGGCCTGCGAATCTGAAGTAGCGGGTATCAGGGGCTGTGAAAGCGCCTCACTGAGTACCAGCGAACTGGCAACTAGCTTAACGGAAGAGTCGTCGGCAGCTTTGGACCTATATGGTCTGTCTCTGTCTTTATCTTTATGTTTTTTTCAGAATGTCGATAGTCAGATGGCTTACCGAAGCCATTTCTGGATAATTGAACAGAGTACCAAAATAGTTAGATGCGAAAATGAATCAACGACGAATAGCACGAGGACTGAATAAGGCACAAAACCGACAGTGAGGGACGTCGTGGTCTGGGCCTAAGCAAGGAATGCAGTACGAATGAAAATCTTTATGAGGTATTTGCTTTCCACAAGAAATACAATTGTTAACTTTTTAGAAGACTTCGGTTCTGAAACTCTAAAACGAAAATTTCAGGAGTCGGCCGACCGGCACTTGCGAACTGCTTCTTCTTCAGGCACCACACGGCAAGAAAGACTGATGTAATAGCATCGGCTGCATGCTTTATACCCCTGACTACCTGATGTCATGGAAGAAGAGACAGCAACCGACGCAGGACCCAAGACTTTGATAATCAGGCTACCTGCAAGCAGATAACCCAAATGTAATGACTGCAACAATGAAACATGAAGAACATCACTGACTTAACAGTAATGCAAATAGTGCACACTAAAACTTTGAAAGTTTGGAACTCAATACTTGTACAAAACAGCTACAAATTCACTGTGTGGCCACTTGCCATTACTCAGAAACTGATCTGCCCATACCTGCTTCATATTCGTACCTCACTTACAGTGCCTCAAGGTAAAGGCAAACATTTTTCATTTACCAATCTATATCTGCTTAATACGCACACTCCCCTGTACTTCTCGAAAAATATGGTTTCACTGTAAGACCAGTAATGCGCAATGCATATCTTTGAAGGTCAAACCTCAAATGCTGGAAAGCGAGAATCCTTTGGGTTCAGCATATCCAAGGAAACACAATTTCATCAGGATATCTGCCCTAAGATGGTATTCAAGGTCACAAAATAAATAAACAAATTGCGGGTAGATTGAGTTTGATCTTTATGAAAAGACAGACATATGTGCATGTTCAGTTTTTACCTGCAGTGGTCATTTAGCGGTGGTGGTACTGCGGTAGCGTTGTTGCCTCACAGTAAGACGCTGTCCGGTTCGATTCTCAGCTAGAGCGTCTTCTGCGTGGAGACATGCGTGAAAGGGCGTACTTTCGTTGAAGGTTGCGCGTCAGGGCTGGTAACTCGGCACGTAAAAATCAACTACCAATCATTGGCGGACCGGAGTTCTGCTGTGGCGACCCCTAACCGGGAAAAAGCCCAAAGACACAACAACAGCCTGCAGTGGTCATTTAAATCATAACACTTATGCCATCATTCTTCAGCATTTTAAAACAGTGTGATCAGTCAGTGGACAGTTACCCTAATCCAGTACTCATGGGCTTTGCTTTAGGAAGTAGGATCGCTAATTATAGAATGATTAGCCATTAAAATTTTAAAAGTAGCACACTGATTGGTCAGCCCATCCAGCATGCCCACTGTAAATCTGAACATATACTAATGGAAAAAGGTCCTGTCGCCTGGGCTTTTTTCCATTAATATATGCTATAAAAATTTCACTTCCTTGCTCTTAAAAAAATAAAATAAATAATAAACTTGCAAAACCAGACACTTGAAACCGAGAGAGACGGGAAAAACAAAAATAAAAGAATAATCAGGTACATTATGAAAAACTGGAGAAACATACCCAATTATCCATCTCGGCATATTTAAAAAAAAAAAAAAAAAAAAAAAAAAAAAACAAAAAAAAGAAATGGCAACAGAAATCTTCCTTTCTCCATTGCTTCCTATATACAGCACCTGTCATACAGCACTGATATACTGTGTAAGCATAGAAACAAAAGTCCCATATGTGTGTGCAGTACATCAAAAAAGCAGCAGAATACCCTCGGAAAGTGGAAGAACATCATGCAGCCATCATACAATGACATTATTTAAGAAAAGTAAGTAATTTTTTTTTAAATAATGTCATTGTATAACAATAATGACCAATGACATGGGTGTGGTATATATTGACGATTTACCTACAAGTTGCCTTTGTTTAATCACTTGGGCTTCGCCCTCGTGATTAAACCACACCAACCATGGGTAAATCTTCAATATATCACACCCACGTCATTGGTTATTGCTATAAGAAATCATAACATACTTCCTTAAGCAGATGATCCTAGATTACAGGCAAGCACTCAACACTGGCGGGATACTGAACCCACACAGCAGATGTGCAAGTCATGAAAACAACTGATGGAAATGTGAACTGTTATATTTTGGAAGGAGGATGGCACATGGAACACAGACAGAATCTTAGGCTAAATCTAAAAACAGGATTGTTTTTTTTAAAAAGTTAAACTAAAGCAATCAAGTCCCTGAAATGAACTACCCAACACTATGACAAAAAGCAGAGTTAGAAGGATAGATTAATACTTGGTACCCATGTAGAATAAATACATATAAAGGCATTGAATTTAGTGTCTTTCAGCATCTTTAGTCAGCTTTTCCACAAAATTCATACCACTGATATTCTCAACTCTCTCTCTCGCTCTCTCTCTCCAGTCCTTCTGTAGCTTGTGCAGAATCGGAGCAGGTTTTACATAGTCACATCCTTTCACTGTTTTCATTGTACAACATGACTGCCTGCTTCTTCTACTGTTCTCCTAAACTATTAGTAAAGCACCAGTGATACATTACCCCTGTTCAGCAACCACTTCTTATCTTGAAATGCGGGTATAACATTTTTACAGTGCTGACACTATTAGAATTCATTTCTCACACTGACTAAACATCATCTTGGATGTGATCTAAACTGAACAGTTAAATTGGCAAAATGGATCCTTCAGTCCAACTCTTTGGATGTGCTTATCATTAGACTACCTACAATCTGATTATATGGCTGGTATCAGAATGGACTGTCCTCCCCGTGGTCGAGTGACGTTTAAAGACATGCAGGTAGGTGCGTGCGTGAATGGGTGTGCCTTCTTTGACGGCTGGGCGTTGGGCTGGCAACTCGGCACCAAAAAAATCCACTGCCAATCATTAGCGGACTGGAGTTCTGCTGTGGCGACCCCTAACCGGGAAAAGCCGAAAGTCAATCAGAATGGACTGTTTTTGGTAATAGGCTTTGTTCAAATGCCAAACTTGAACAATACTTTCACTTCAGTACCTGTACAATACTTTCACTTCAGTACCTGTTGAGTAAATATTAAGGGCAGAAGCACACTTAAAAAAGATGTGTTCTGATCTCATCCTCAGTCAGATACTCTATTTCAGGTTAAAGGCACCAATCCACATCCACTGTATCACTGACTTCTAGAAGGTGAATACTGGCTTATTAACAAGCTTTAAGCTGAGCCATACCACCAACGGGCAAGTTAAGATTTTAGCTTGTGATGTCTGTGGACCAAATTTGAGACGAAATCCACAGTGTGAAAAGCCAGACAAGAAAGGAGGCCCAAACACCAGGAGTACTGCTTTCCTCAACAGGAAAAGGCACTGTAGCATAGGTCAGAGTACATTAACTATTCATTCCGGCTGCATCTGTTCCATCTCATTTGGGAAGACAGCAAGATACTGCCAAGTCCCCAACATCAAACTGTTTAAAAAAGGAGACCGAAACAAGCTCAAGCTCTACTCCCATCAGAGCACAGGATCCTACAATCATAATGCTACTTGATAAACATCCACTGCCCAACAGTTGTTGTCTTAATTGATGGCTTCAAGCTAGGACTGGTATTCCACACTTAAAAGACCTACATGTTACAGCACTGCAGCAGGTTGTTTTTCCTGGGAGGAAGCAGGTACAGTGCAGAGGGTAAACAGTACAGCACTACAAAAACTGATTATCAGAATTAAGACACTGGTTAGAACATTAAAAAAACTGGCGATAATACAGAACACTGGACGGTCATGAACGCAGTCCCAGGTTCTTGTGTGTCAATATAAATGCTTAACTTTGATACACATGAAGCTTTGTTTATTTTAATTTAAGAAGTTAACAGAACAAATGGTAAAACAGTTACAATACATCTTCTGAATAAGAATAACTAAGCTCTAATCCTTAGTGGGTTACCAGAAAATCAAACAATTTAAATGAAATGGGGCAAAACTATGATATACATAATATACACATAATTCACCTCAGCAGTGTGCCTCAACAGTCCTTAAGGCAAAACACCATACCTAACAAGCTAGTAATAGGAGACTCTATAGTAAGGCACACGGATGTTCCACTCACCAGGCTGAACAAGGAGAAGGTTACTGTCAGCTGCCTGTCGGGTGCTCGGATCCGCCACATAACACAAGCACTTAGGGCACACCAGAACAAGTACAAGTATGACACTGTCATTGTACATGTTGGTGTGAATAATCTAAGACGCATCTCCCTGGACTACATGAAAAGAGACATTGAGGAGCTCTCTGATCATGTAGCCCAAGCTGGTATGACCCTGACCTTGAGTAGCATACTACCTTCACCTAGAATGATACCACAATACAAAGACAAAATTATCAATTTCAACAATTGGCTAAGCTTCTGGTGTCATTCTAAGGGGATCCAGTGTCTGTCTGCCTGGGATGACATGATAGACAAGCCTCGCTGTTTTGCCAGAGATGGGTTGCACCTGTCACACCTAGGTTTTCGAATACTGGCCAAGGCTCTTGCCGTCCCCATAGTGCCTTTTTTAGGCAAGGCTCAAAGGACAAACCAACTACCGTAACCAGCACAGGTAACGCTACTCAATGCCAGAAGTCTCAACCTCAAAATGCACACACTCAAGGCTCTCCTCAGCATGGAGAAAATCAATGTTTGTGCAGTGACGGAAACCTGGTTCAAGGCTCAAGAGAGCACCCCAGCACTGCCAGGTTATAATTCATATCATACCTTCTGGCCTCAGTTACCGGATCGCAGTACAAAGGGCGGAGGTGTATCTATATCCATCAAGGGTACCCATATATCCAGGTTAGTAGCGCAGCATGATGCCCCAGAGATCATCCATGTGCAACTATCAGCAGGCAAAACCACATTTCAAGTCGTAGCCGGTTATAGATCGCCCACCATGTCCCAAGATGCTCACTCTGCATTCCTTGAGACATTGGAAAATATAAAGGTCCTACCCAACACCATAATCTTGGGTGATTTCAACTACCCTGGTATAGACTGGGCGAACTATCAATGTTCCAACTCCTATGCTCAGCGATTCATAGAATTTATAAATTCAAATGCCCTTGAACAACTAGTATGTTCCCCCACTAGAGGGGACAACATATTGGATTTAATCATCACAAATATGGGCGCCCACTGTACCACACCCGTTATCACTCCCTCCTTGGTCAGATCCGACCACAAACTGATAACCCTGGACATCCTCACCCCTCCACCTCCCCCAGTCAAAGAAACCATAGTCAAAAACCTTTCCAAAGCAAACTACTTGCATCCGAAGTGGAAAGCTTCACTATTCCCTTGCAGAAGGATAATGATATCCAGGATGCGGAATCCTACACCAAGGCACTCTGTATGCATCTTCAGGATTGCATGGACCATGCTATCCCATATAAAACCAAGACTCCTTCCTCAAGCAAGAAGAAACCAGTCTGGTGGACCCTGACCATAAGCAAACTTTACAATAAAAGGAGGAGACTTATACAAAAAAAGGCCAAATCTCAAGTAGAAAAATCATCCCTGATCAGCATTAGTAAGAAACTGAGGGCCCTCATCAAGTCAACTAAAGCTAATTTTGAAAAGAAAGTTGCCAAGGATGCCAAGGATAACCATAATGCCTTCTATGGCTACGTCAAAACCTAAATGGCAACGCTCAGGTCTGTTCTGAGCTAGTACAAAATGGAACAAAATACACTGACCCTTCTGACATTGCCAACATCTTGGCTGACAGGTTCAGTGCAAATCCCCCCCCTCTCACCAACTACAGGGCCTATTACCATTCCAGGGGATTGTGTAAGTCCAATTATTACTGATATGTTGGTTAACAAGGCTCTATCTAAAGCTAAAAACACTGCCTCCATGGGACCAAATGGTGTCCCAGGCTGTGTCATTCGCGAGCTCCAAAAGGAATTAACCCCGCATCTTAATACCCTGTTCAGTCTCAGCCTCTCCACAGGATATGTGCCCAGAGAATGGCGCATGGCAACGGTGGTCCTGCTACACAAGGGTGGGGCCACAACTGACCCTGGGAACTACCGATCAATAAGCCTGACCAGTCTGATCTGTAAGGCTATGGAGCGAATCATTATGGAACTCATAAATGGAGTGATTGGGAACCTCCAGTCGCTGGACCCCACACAGTTTGGCTTCAAGGGCAGATCATGTCTCCTGAACCTGGTGGATTTCTTTGAGACAGTTACTCAGGCTATAGATAAGGGAAAGGAGGTACACACGGCTTACCTTGACCTTGCTAAAGCATATGACACCATTCCCCATTCGGGTATTACTGATAAGCTCACCAGCCTGGGCATAAAACCTTAAGTCACAAGATGGATCGCCAACTGGCTCTCAGACAGATCCTATAAAGTAAGAGTAGCAGGATCTATGTCTGAATCCAGACCAGTAACGAGTGGTGTGCCTCAGGGCTCTGTCCTGGGGCCCCTCCTGTTTGGCATATACTTCTCAGAAGTACAGGCAAGCACAGAAGGGCTGTGGCTGACTAAGTTTGCGGATGACTGCAAACTGGGTGCTATAATAGAGTCTGCGGCCGACATGGAGATCCTCCAGAAGGGCCTAAATGAGACTGATGCATGGTGTCAAAGCCATGGTCTCAAGCTAAATGCAAAAAATGCGTAGTAATCCCCTTTGGAAAAAACAGAGTACCCGCAAACTACAACATAGGAGGTAATCCCCTGAAATCTGAAGAAGAAATAAGGGATCTAGGGACCCAAGTAGATAGCCAGCTTTCCTTTGATAACCATGTTGCCAAAGTGGTTAGAAAATCCTTCTATGTGACCCATCTGATCATGAAAGGGTTCGCATCAAGATCTAAGGATGTAATGGTGCCCCTCTACTCTTCCCTCATCAGACCCATTATTGAATACAATGCACCAATTGGAATGTACCTGGCTAGACATCTCCAGCAGCTGGAGAGACCACAGAGGTACCTAACCAAGAGGATTACTGGCCTCAAACAGTTGCCCTATGCAGCAAGATTGAAAAAGCTAAGACTGTTCTCTGTTGCATACCGCTTTCTCAGAGGCGATCTCTGTCTAACGTACAAAGCCATGTCCAACCCAGAATTGTTGAACATGCCCCACCTTAGCAAAACCAAATCTACTCGAGCTACACGCTCTAGGGATATAAACCTCAACACAACAATGAATAGAACATGCTGGAGGAATAGATTCCCTTCGCAGAGACTTCCCTTACTATGGAACAGGGTCCCGATCTACATAAGACAGAGCCCCTCACTATCACTCTTCAAGAGGAACCTTGATGAGTGGATGGGTAACAGAAAGTTCACACCAGGGATCACACCAACAGCATTACTAGATAGGGGCCAAGGGTACTAGCTGCTAGTACAAGGGTCTAGGGAACTACTAAAGGGGCGGTGAATACCACACAACGTGGCTGGGCTAATATATGCCTTCGGGCAGATAGCTCAGTACCAACCTATGAACCTATATGGCACAATCAAAGACATTTTTGTGTTCCACTCTGTACAATGATTTCCATTCAAAATGTTAGAAGTTTCAAAACTTCGATCATATGGTCTCAGCCATATGAATTTCTAAGTTTTTAAACTTTGATAATCTGAAGGGGATTCATAGATCTACACATGTGGGGACCCACATACACACACACACACACACACACACACACACACACACACACACACACACACACACACACATATCCTTCATGTAAAGAGTACTGCAACCAATGAATAAAAGGACATCAAAAGGTTTTGCACCAACGTGGATTTTCTGAAACAAACAATACGCATGAAACTCTGTCTGACATTAACTGACTGTAATATTCATTGGTTTATAAGAAAACTATACATTTTACAAAGGATAAGTCAAAACTTAACAGTCGTTTTTATGGTAGCATTTCAGGTGATAGATCAACCCCAACAAGCAAGCACAGATTTACATACATAAATAAATGTGTGTGTTTAATGTCAGTGCACTACAATATACCTTCATTATGTTACTTAGAGCTGTATCAGGAAAAAAAAATGTAAACTCAAACCTCATGCCCATTTACAACTACAAACATACACACACAAATAACCATATGTACATAAGGCACACTGAACACCTAACACAGAACAAAAATGAAGTGCATTTGACTTCATCTACCACATCAGACACCAAGACCACAGAATTTTCTTGCCAAATGACTAACATGAATTAACACATTAAAAATTAGAAACTTAACCTTTTATAAACATTTTCTTATCTCACTAAATAATTCTACTGGTGGCCAGTTCCTTCCTCATTTAAAGAAATGTTGCAAAAAAAACAGATGTGGAAAAACCCAAGGAAATCACAGTCAGAAGTGAAAAATATGCAGAAAAAATATGGAAACACAGCAGCAAGAACGATATGAGGAGAAACCAAATTCTGCATCATCAAGGATGACAATAGCGACCCTAAATGCCAACATCTGCATGTCTAAACTCAAGTGACCGTTCTGGACAACCAATTTATGTGGTGGTACAACTCAAGACTATAATACTCTACTGACACTTTGAAACAGAATGCCGTGGGCAGTACCGAACCTTTAATGAGGAAATAGCACAACTCAGTACTGTAAATGCTAATTAGTACAAGGTGCCCTCATCAAACAAGTTAAACAGACTTTTTTTAAACAAAAAAGGCAATTTTGTTTTTCTTTTTTTTTTAAACAAAGGCAGTTTTTTTATGTTAACAAAGTGCTGGGTAAATCAAACAAAACACTGATTTTAAGACACAGCATCACAACAAACAACTGTCTGAAATGGTAACATGTAAATTCTGAAGGCGGGACCGAACAATTAGGGAAGTCATCTGGTCCCTGGATCCCAGTACTTGTTCTGGAGTCAGTTTACCATTTCTACAACTACTTAATTTGCTACTCTAAATTGTTCTGCACATAATGAACACCAGTCCTTAGGAAGTGGCTAGACTGAGGGTCAGAACTCCTCATCAGGCTTGAAAGCAAAATCCTTCCATCACCCACAAAAGCACAATGTCAGACAACTCTGTACATAGCTGGCTTTCTTCCAAAGCATTTCCCAACTGTCCGGCATAGATCAGGCCTCTCTCATCACACAGCACTGTGCCACCAGCAGTAAAACTGGGTTAGACATTTTAATACAGGTTTGTAGAAATTCAGCTGATAAGTAACTGCAGATAGGCTGTGGCCATTCAAAAGCTTCCCATCAAAAAATTACTAATTTCCAGCTGTTAATTAATGAGGGTTGGAACTTCTCCAACAGATGGGCATCATTACAAAATAAATGATGCATTGATTCAAGTATTCAAGTCATTAAAGCCTTTAAAATACCATAAGCTAATGAAAATGTAATTGCTGCTCATAAAGGCATGTTTAAAACCTGTGCTTCATGCTTCATTTAATAATCTATCCAAACTTAAATTAAAAAAAAAAATCTCAGAGCCATTTATCAGGCAAGGAAAAAACAATTAAAAGAACCCACAGCTCAAAAAACTCTACTTTCAATGTCAGTTAATGTAATTTGGAAAGATATTGCGCCGGATTCACGAAACCTCCGTGTAAGACTTAATATGTCTTACTCGGAGGCTGCAGTTGAACGGTATGACGTCAGCATGCCATGCATATTCATGAGGGCATGCTGAATCATACCCTAGGCTAACACGGTCCGTGTAGGAAAGTAGGGGGCGTGTCCGACTGCCATGTACTGCAAAGGGACACGCCCCCAGAAGAGTCAGAGGCCTGAAAGTAAACACCCACGAGCGAGTCCTTAGAAATGTCCCCATCACCAACATTCCTAAGGTTACATACAGGAAACTGTACTAATAAATGTAGGGGATATATATCTGCATCTACTAAGAATGTACAGTATATGTATAGGTAGTGTAAGTTGTTAATGTAATACTTCTCCACCCTACCCTATTTTCACAAATTATGCCATTCCACACCAAACTGGGTATGTGTATTCACAATTAATTCCCATGGACATTTGTCCTGTTGGTTCATACATATCTGCATGTGCCCTGTTCACATATCTAAACCTGATGGCCTGTTGCCACCAATCAACCCTGCATGCTGTTGGAATGTGCACTGTTGTTCTAAATATGCATGTGTTATGCTTGCTGCTCAATGTTCGGAATTCATGGGTATTTGGTTAATGGGAATACTGATGCATGCTGTTACAACTAATTTTGAATGGTGTTGTTTGTTACTAACCCAAAATGCCATAAAATACTGCTAAACATAAGACAACAGGGAAGGCGGATTCCAGCGGACCCACCTCAGCTGGCGAGTGCACCTGGCACCAGTGCCCAGGCCGGGACCTCCTCCTCCGGTGGCCCTGTGTCACCTTTGGGTGGAAGCGCTGCAGGGGATGGAGCTCGTCCCCCTTCTGCAAGCGTGGCTGGAGGAGAGCCTCTACTCACCCTCCATAGGGTCCGGTCTGTGGTGCGTAGTGAGATCAGGCATTCTGTGACTGATCCCCTACACCAGCTCGAGGCGAGAGTGGTGCAACTCACGGGTGTGCCTGCCCGTCCTATCCAGCCCCCAACACAGCCCTGGCCTGGGCTGTGAAGGCGCAGTGGTAACTGCTCATGGGTGGGGATCTCAGTTCCACTGTTGCCATCTGTGAGCTCATGGGCTTGCGATATCCAAACATCCGTCCACGTCAACTGTGTTTACCCCCCACGTGTCTTACTCCGCCCCTGTATGCGCCTTGTCTAGTCTGTTAACCTTCCCAACCTACCTCCCCAAATATACCTACTTCCTGTACCTCACATTCCACTCTCACCTGAAAAAAAAATAAAAAAAGGGCACTCTGTTCCCACAAAAAAAATTACGCCCTATACATAGCTGCCCAATTCGCACACATGTCCGCTGGACATGTAAATTGATAATTCTAATTGGCAGTACAACATATTTTGTTGTCCTCACCCCTCTCTCAGGGGTGGAAGGTTTCAAATTTCACACCAAATTTCAAACATATGCACAGCTGTTGCTGATAAAGAAATGGGCAGCTATGGACCTTCCCTACACCCATCCTGCACATCCCGAGCTGGTTTCCCTACTGTCTTTCCCTCGTTGTGCCCCCTTTTTCACCACTTTCCTATTTCCCCATTTTCTTTTCTTTAAAATAAATTAGCGTGGGTGTTAGCGGGAGTAAGCACTTTTAAGCAGTAGTCAGCGGGTGTGCGCTTGTGTGCGCTTAGCTAAGCATAGATAAGCGTAGCAAAGCGTCTCGCAAACCCGCTTACAACTGCTTAAAAGTGCCTTAATCACTCTGTATGACAAGGCCTGTAGTCTGCTCATCAGCAAAATAAAATACCCCTGTCAGTCTCAAACCCCGGACCTTGGAAACACTAGTCTGCATGAATTACCACTGAGCCACAGCAGATATACAAGAACTTGGTGCTGAAAGT